>NC_056630.2:103324044-103609044 GCF_002870075.4 Lactuca sativa | reverse complement strand
AAAACGATTCCATTACAAGTCTCGAGCTTTGTGTGGAGGGTGAAACAAAATCGAATACCCTCGGCTGAAGCACTCAAGAACAAGGGCGTTGTAACGGAATCAACTACATGTAGCTTCTGTAGAGTTGTAGAGTGACGGAAGAAACAGGAGATCATATCCTAGCCTCATGCCCACTGGCAAAAGAAGTAATACATTCGATTCTCCAATGGTGCAACATACAGGTGACTGAGTTCCAATCAGTTTCAAACATCATCGATTTCGCCTCCAAATTGGGGTAGCTGCCCCAAAAAGAGGAAATCTTTAGCAACGCTATTTTTCGGGACCCTATGATGTTTATGGAGAGCCAAAATAATAGAGTCTTTAACAAGATTGATTCTGAATCGACGAGAGTAATTGCTTCTATGAAATCCCTAGCATATATATATATGGGTAAAGCATAGAGGGAGCAGTGATAAAATAGATTGGGGTTCATGGAACACATCTCATTTTCTCTATTAATGAAACGTTGTAAAACATTCATCTCTACTAGCTGGCTACTTGCTGGTAGGATGAATTTTATTAACAAAATGTCTTTTGTCAATTCAAAAAATAGAAAAAAAAAGACCATTTTGAATTGTATAATGATGTATTATTTTTTAGTGTTTGACTAGATACTTATATATATATATATATATATATATATATATATATATATATATATATATATATATATATATATATATATATATATATATATATATATATATATGAATCATTAAATTAGTTATATGGTTCGGGTCGAGCACATTTTTATATATAAATTATTTAAATAAAAAGATAAAAGGTCAAAAATGGTATATTGGTTGTTTCGGAAGAAAAAAAAAAAAAGCTAAACCTTTATTTTAAACCGTATCCACGTAACAAATTCTTTATAAAGACCATCTATATGGTACTTTTTGTAAATGACAGAGACCACTTTGTAATTTTGTCAAATGGTTATGATATGATGAACCATTTTTGTTTCCCATTTTATTGCATCATCATTTGCCTTTCAAAACCACTCACTTTATTTGATGCATAAACGTAGTATATAAACTAATTAGGTAACACTAATTAACCATTAACTTTGTTTAAAAATTTCTATAATGAAAGAACAATATGAAATTTCTACCATTAATTAAGTAAAAGTATGTAACCATTAAGTTTGACCTAATGCTACTACGTATCAACTAGAATCATCTTATTATCTAATGTTTTTCTCCTTTTTTGGCACACAATATCAAACTCCATCAAAACTTGTCTTATTGTTGGATTTATGATCATCATGACTTTTATTATTTTTGTATTTGTTTGTTATTTTTATATCATAGCATTATATATTATATATTATATATATAATAAGAGAAAAAAGTTGAAAACTCCAGATCAGAATGAGGGGAAAGGGACGATGATCATATCAAATCTTGTTTTGCCTCACAGTTTTCCACTTCTCACTATCCCCACCAATCCCAGCTCACGAAATTTAATTCGTAAAAATTAAAATATTAAATTAACCCCATTATGATATTATCCTCTAATTCCTTTCCACCTTCCTCCACCACCAGCCGCCGCATCGCCACCTTCTTTTGGACTCTCCAACGCTCTCTTCTCCTCCTCCTCCGCCATCTCCTCCACGTCCGCCCCCAACCGCTGCAACCCACTTCTGTTTTTCTCAGCTCTTACCCTCAACACCTCCAGTAACTCCCTCAATGCCTTCTTGTTGTCTCGCCGGTTTTTTATCAAGACCTCGCTGATATCCGCCGGAGTCATCTCCGCAGCGTCGGTGACCTCCTCCAAGCTCTGTAAGACCGTCGTCTCCACGTCGTCCGGCGTACACCCTAGGTAATTCTTTAGTAAAATTTTTAGCGACAGGAAAGAACAGTGGCTCATGAAGACGTGCATATCCATTCGCCCGCTTCGTAACAATGCCGGGTCAAGTTTTTCAATATGGTTCGTCGTGAACACAAATATTCTCTCCGATCCGCAGCACGACCATAACCCGTCTGTAAAATTCAATAAACCGGATAATGTTATGGAGTTGTTGGTCCCACTGGTTTCGATATCGCCGTCGACGAAAGTAGAAGAGTTCCTATCGCCGCCGCCGGTGGTGGTGGTGGTGGTTTCTTTGCGGTTTGTGAGATTTATGGAACAATCAATGTCTTCGATTACGATGATGGATTTAGAACTTGTCTTCATAAGCAACTTCCGGAGCTCCAAATTCGTCTGGACTTCAGTTAATTCAAGATCGTAAATGTCGTACCTAAGAAAATTTGCCATTGCAGCGATCATGCTGGATTTTCCGGTGCCGGGTGGACCATACAAGAGGTAACCGCGTTTCCAAGCGCGACCGGTGCGGGTGTAAAACGCCTGGCCGTCGGCAAAGTCTCGGAGATCGGACATGATTTCCGCTTTTTTCACCGGATCCATTGCCAGCGTCTCGAATGTGCTAGGATGCTTGAAAGGCACCGATTCCCATGGCTGTCCCCGGGAATCGAGCGATCCACCGCGAGAATTTGTGTACAGCAACCTGTCTTGATTTTTTCTTCGAATTTCGTTCGCTTTTTCGTTGATGAAATCGAGGTAGGATTCTAGGATGTAAGATTTATCCCTTTTGTTAATCCGGAGAGTGAACCCACGTTTCTCCTCCGGCAACGGCCGCCATGAAAACGTCTGGGACTGTCGTGGGGTAACGATGTGTTCCCAGACGACGGAGACCCCATTAAAAACGTCGGTGAGGCGGTCGTTGTGTGAGAGGCCGAAGGTAATTGCGGAGGAGTTGAGGCCGCGGGTGAGGGAGAGACGGTTGGAGGAGGTGGCTGAACATGAGGATGAGGCGGAGGAGGAGAGGTAGAGCTGGACGGCGTTGTAGAGCTCATTGGTGTTGACACCTTCGATCTCTGTGATATCGTAGTAGCAGTAGGAAGAGCAGCAGTTGAATAAACGTTGAAAGAGTTTTATTAAGGCGAAGCGGAGCTCCGGCGGGAATACAGCGAGTAAGAGTGTTTGGGAGAAAGCCCAAACGCCCATTAGAGACGCCACCGTCGTCCAAAGCTCCTTCATCACCGGGTGCTGATGAATTTCCAGAGTGAAAGAAAAAGAGTTGTAGAGATGGTGAAAACGAAAGTCTTGGCTGTTGGGATTTATAGATTAAAGACAGTGATGTAATAAATATATTTTAATTTTTACATGTGAAAAATACTTTAATAAATACAGTATTTAGATTATTATCTAACAAAAGGTTAAACTAGTAAAGTAAATTATTAATGAGTGTACTGATCTTGGAATGTAGTATGGTTTAGTTCTCAAGGGTGTGAAGAATAATATTTTATGGATCATTAATTTATATTTTTTGTTGGGATAAAATTATTCATAATGAAACCATGAGCTAAAAATAGACTGTGCATCATACCAACCAATTAAAACGACAGTCACTTAAATAAGTGCTTAATTTGCAAGTGGCATTAAATTAGGAAAACTAAGTACGGTAGCCTAACTCTTCTTTTAGTAAGAATTTTAGTTCAAAATCCGAGAGGAAATCCTTGTAGTTGTAGCCGTAACAGACAATTGATGTATAGCACTAATCTTAGTCGACTAAACGTAGCCGCCTTTCACACGAAAGCTATTCACTATGTGCAATATGAGGAAACACATCTAGGATAAGACATGTACTAAGGAGCTCGACATGTTGTACCTTTGGCGAGCAAAGCGTTAATGACAAATATACATGATACTGTATTCAATATGTACTTTGGGTGATTTTCCAGAAAACTACTTTAACATTCATGTGTTGTCTTTTGTTTTTTTCCATATTTACAGAAGAAGACGTGTATTTGAGAAACGTTTACCCGTCAGAAAGGAAAATTGCTCAAAAAGTACTTTTGTAGAAAAACAAACGAGACCTCACTTTTCAAGTATGAGTTGATTTCATGAAATATTGAGGGGTTGAGTTTTTGGTTAAGCACGAAGCGACTTGTGAATGTTGCGACACTTACCATGTCGATAAGTAGCAGCGTGACCATGTATTGGTTGTGATGCGAAACCATCACCACCCAAAAGCCTAGGTACCGGGCATTGAGCCATATTTAATGGTGCTAACTTTTTTGGTTTCATATTATTCTTCATCTCCACCTCTAAAACATCCATTGTAAAACTTTAGCCTCCCTTACAAGTGTTCTTGAGTTTTGTTGCATTGGAAGTGTGTTTTGAAGAAGAAGATCAAGGTCCTTGGTGCAAGAGAGTCCTCATAAGCTTCCTTATTCTTTTCGGGACCATTTGTGATAATAAAGATTATTGGTTCATGTGTTTGATGCTTAAATATAGGTCTTACAGGGGATTTTGGCCCATTTTATCCATTTAGGCTTGATGTTCTTGGGATTTGAGCAACCTAAATTGGAATTAGAGTTGTCAAAAATCGATCCAACCCACCAACCCAGCTCAAAATTAGTAGGTTGGGTTGAGATTTTCAATCCATTTAAATTAAATGAGTCAATCCGTCTAACCCATTTAATTATATATGTTGGGTTGAATAAAAGTTATCAACCCGTTTTCAACCCACCAACCCATTTAACTTTAATATATATTTAACTAGTTTATAACCTGTGGGAACCACGGGTTATAAAATTAATTAAACTTTCATAATAAAAATTTATAATTATTAATCAATTATTTTAAATAAATCATTTTAAATAAAATATTAATTAAGAGAATATCAAAATTTTAAAGTTATTATAACTTCAAATTTAACATATAATTAGAAAATATAAAATTTTGAATTTTGAAATAAGTTGCCTAATATATCTATATGACCATGACATGATATTAATGAGGAGTTGTATTAGAGTGACACTTGACAAAAGAAGATTAAAACTATTTTATTTATTATAATAGGGATTTAACAATTATTTAAATATTACCATGTATTAATCTAAGTATACTTTATAAATTAAAATGTTGTATTGTTATTTATTTATCTTTTAAAATGCAATCCTAATTTTTCTCTTTTTTATTTGCGCCGACAACACTAGTCACTCTTCAAAATCACTTCGAAATTACATATTTTTAATGTTATTTGAACAATTTCTTTGTATTTATGAATTAGGATTATGCTTTTATTATAGTTTAAAAGTTTATTTAAGTTTGGAACTAATTTAAGTGGTGTAATCTTTAGTTATTTTATTTACTTTTTTATTTTAAATGGGTTAACCGATTTATATAATAGGTTGGGTTGGGAATTACATAAACGGGTCAACCTGATGACAACCCATTTATCTGAAAGATTGGGTTGGGTTGGAAATATCCACCCATTTAAATAAAAAGGTTGGGTTGGGTTGAAATATTCAACCCACTTAATAAATAGGTTGAACCCGAATCCAACCTAGGTCGACCCATTGCCAGCTCTAACTGGAATGATCTTTTGGACACCTTGGAGTACAAAAGGTGTGTGCATGGGTTCCCTTTGAACCATGCACAAGTGTTTGACTATTTTGAGCTTATCTTCATTTAGGGTTAGAGATTGTGAGTGGTCAAGCCTTGGATCTAGATAAAGTTGAAAACTTTATCCATTATGATCCTTAGAAGATTAAGATATGAAGTTCTGAGCTTTGGACTTTATAGATTAAGAGCTTAATGTAAGAATGATGTTTTTACCGATTTTTGCAACACTACCATCTGAGCTTTGGACACTACCGACTTTATAGTATGTGTTACTGTATATATCCTTAGTACGATAAGATGTACTGGTATTGTCGTATGCTAATTAGGCAAGCAGGCTAGTATAGTCTTTTGCTTGTTGATTGTTTGATTATATGATACGTCAAAATATTATACGGTGAGTTGATGATGGAACAACACCGGAGCTATGAGCCGAGTGTAACGCCCCGATCCTCAGGTATTAATTAATTAATAATTTCTGGATAAAGCTCTACTCGACGAGTTGGTCGACCTACTCGTCGAGTAGCAGCGGGGTGAGAACACGTGTTTAGTGACCTACTCGACGAGTCCACTATTGGGACTCGGCGAGTAGGAGCTGGCAGATGAAACCCTAAATCTCGGGGTTTTCACCCTTATTTAAAGGAGCCTCAGCCTCCTTTGGGCCTCCTTATAGTCTTTAAGAGCCCTTGAAACCCTAATTCGTGTGTGTGTGCCTTGGTATGGGTTTGAAGCTTGGAAAAGAGGATCTTGGAGGAAGGAAGCTAAGAGTGAAAAGGAAATTGAAGCAAGAAAGGAGTGGGAAGCGGGTTTTGCCTCAGCTAGCATCGTTTGAAGGTATCAAAGTACCATTCTTACTTCCTTTTCTTCCCTTTTGTTGAGTTCTAGGGCTTTTTATGGATTTTCAAGTTGGGATGTTGAGTTATGGGCTAGATCTGAAGTTGTAACTTCAGATATGGACCCTCCTTGGATGCTAGAGTCATAAAGTTGTTGTATTGGTTGTGGTTGAAGTCCCTCTTGGACTAGAAGCTCCATTAAGAACTTAAAATAGACATTTGGAGCCTTTATAACCATGCATGCACGTAAAGTTTGCAACTTTACGTGGTAAGTATGCCCTAGAAGCTTGGATCTCTGATTTGGAGTCGCTGCATGGCTCAAAACAAGTCTGTATGGAAAGAGGATTGGATAGACTCGGCGAGTCGCAAGAATGAACTCTGCGAGTCACATGAAGATGGTCATTGAACTCGGCGAGTGGGTGAACAACTCGGCGAGTCCGATGAAGATCACCATAGAACTCGACGAGTTGAAGAACAACTCGGCGAGTCGGATGGCTTTTCCCTAAGATATGCATGCGTGTGTACCCGTGGAGTGGCAAGGAGGAAACTCGATGGGTGACCTTAAGGATTGATCAGGATTCAAAGGAACTCGACGAGTCACTCCGATGACTCGACTAGTTGGAATGTGTTCTATGGACTCGGCGAGTGGCCGAGTGTACTCGGCGAGTTGAGGTCAACATGGACTGTTGACCTTGACTAAGGATTTTGACCTTGATCAGGAATCACTAAGAGGTTATGGGGTGTCTCATAAGAGTGAGAACTTATGAGTATATTGTGCTATGGTTATAGGTGGTGGAGCCGGTGTCAAGTGATCCGATAGTTGGAGTTTGCTTTTCGAATCGACATCTGCAAGGTGAGTTATCCTCACTATATCGATAGGTTCTATGACACCAAGGCCGACCCTTTATGATTTACATCCTGGTTTAGGACGGTTGCTTTGTTATTGCCATGTTAGATTTCATCCTGGTTTAGGATGGGTGTTATGTTGTTGCTATGTTAAAATTCATCCTGTTTAGGATGGTTGTTATGCTAGAGATAGGTTAGATCGGTTGTCATGGTATGCTACATATGATTCTGATCTGTTAGATCGAAATCAGGATAGATAATATGTTATGCGTTTATGATCCGTAAGGATTGGTATGTTGGTGACCTGTTAGGTCGATGCTCTAATTACAAGTGAAACTCTATGATTGATGGTAAATGAGATAGATATGTTTGTTATGTGTATGTGCCAGTATATGATAGTATGCGTACATGGTTAGTTGCATGTTGGTTGGGTTGAGGCGGTCCTGCTTTGTGCTAAAGGCCAACACACCCTCTGAGCGGTCCTGGGAGACTACAGGCCCACGCGGCGGACCAGTCATGCCGAAGGCTCGGGATAGATTCAGTTAGACTGCAGGCCCAGGAGGCCGGACCAGTCCGGCCGATGGCCCAGTATGTATGCTGTTTGATTGATCGTTATGGCTATGGTTTCTGCCAGTGTGGTATTGGTATTTTGGGGGTAGCTCACTAAGCCCTCGGGCTTACAGTTTTCAGTTTATTGTTTCAGGTACTTCAGGAGAGCGATTGAAGGCAAAGGCATGACCGTACCGCTCCTCATCCTCATGATCTATTTTGGGACACTCTGATGATAAACGAATTGGAAATGTTTTGTAAAAACAATTACTATTTGACTCTTTTGTTAGTATTAAAAGTTTAAATTTAGCATAAAATTTATGGATGTTACACTAAGATACCCACTGTCGATGACTAGAATGGCAATGGAGTCGTTGGTCATTGGGCAGATTTACACTGGAGTCGAGAGCCTTTTTTGTATGGTGGGTCGACAATAGAGTCGGGAGCCTTGTTTGTATGAATTGTATATGTATTGTAGTATGTGGTATTTTGAGGAACCCACTAAGATTAATGCTTACAATTATCGATTTAAATGCTTTTAGGTAGTTCTAATGATTGAGGCAACGACACGACGTGACTATACACAACTCTGATGATATATTATTACTCTATTTTAGAAACTATGTTTTACATTGTTGAATAAATGGGTTTTATATTGCTTTTAAAAACAAAGTTTGACTTTATAGTCTATCTTGAAAAATTAAAATTGTGGATTGAAATTTGGTGTAACACTCCAAAAATCAAATAAATTTGAAATTTTCAAAATCAACCATTTAACATCATTGTTTACAAAAGATTCATTGTTTCCAATAACATAGTTTCAAAATCAAAGTTTCCTAAGACCCAAATCCATAAAAACAGAAAGTCATGCATGATCATGCCTTTGTTTTCCCATGTTCCTCTGATGTACCTGAAACCATAATATAAAATTGTAAGTCAAAGCTTAGTGAGATCCCCGAAAGTAACACCACACAAACATATAATCAAACAAATAACAGGTCGACAAGCTCCTTGTTGGATTACCACTGGACTACAACCTAACGGTTGGAATGCCCTGTCCCACAACCTTACGGTTGGAATGTCCAATACATAACAGGTCCACAACCTCCTGGTTGGATTACCCCCGACCCACAACCTTCTGGTTAGAATTCCCAATACATAACGGGTCCAAAACCTCCTGGTTGGATTACCCCCGGCCCACAACCTTCTGGTTGGAATGCCCCGGTCTGTTGACTTACATCACAAAGCAGTACAGTCTCAACCCTACCATACCATGTTGATATGTGCATAACAAATAACATATATCCAATAACAGATTATCATATAACCAGTTAACATACTAGTAGTGTGACAACGGTCAATTTTGGTGAAACAAAGTCAAAAAAAGTCAACCAGGTCAACTCACCTCCTATGAGAATTTTAGGAGAAATGTGATATTCACTAATGTTACTAATGTACTATTGACAAGTTATAATGCAAAGCACCTCTCTTGTTGCCAATTATTGAATACAAACCCTAATTAGGGTTAGTAACGTAACAATTCAATAATTCAACTTTATATTATTTAGGTATAAATAATATTCATAACACAATGTAGTTGAGTTCAAAAACCTTATACTATATGAAAAATTCATAACAAATGTTACATATACAAATTTTTGGTGAACTCGTCACCAGATGCGACAGATTCTATACGCGCCTTAAACACTCAAACGTTAACGAAAAGGATTAGGTATTATCCTAACTTTCGTGCAATGTATTATTAATTTTGATGATAATGATTTTTTTAATAATTTGAATTTAAATGTGTAGCACCTGGTTCCTGGTATGTAAGATATATCTGAGTATTTTGTATTTTGGCCTTGGACTCGGCGAGTTGGAGGCCCGACTCGCCGAGTAGAGACGATACTTGGGACGCGGTTAAGTTGGCGACTCGGCGAGTCCATATTATGGACTCGGCGAGTCCGCGCTGTCTGATGAAACCCTAATTTCCAAGGGTTTGCACCCTATTTAAATGACCATTTGCGGCCCAACTCCGCCCCATTCACCCTCAGAGCCCTACCCCCTCGTTCAAAGCTTTATTCCTTGAGAGTTTGAAGCATTCCTAGTGTGTTTTGAAGTTTTGGAGAAGGGAGAAGAGTGGATCAAGAAGAAGAAGAGGAGGTCAGCCATCTTTGAGCAATCTCAGAGTTTCCCTTGAGGTAAAACTCGATTTCCCCCTCTGTTTTCATGCTTATTGTTCCTTATAACTCCATTAAAGCCCTTTTGATCCATTTCTAAGCTTATGTATGCTTGTGGACTCGTAATAAGTTGGGTAACTCCTAGATCTAGGTGAGATCGAGCTCCAGGAGCTTAGATCTACTGCCTTTATGGACCCATGTTGCATGTACACCCTAGATCTACCCTTTTTGGTGCAATTTGAGCCCTAAAACCCTCATTAGTGAGTATCTACACGTAAAGTTGGAAACTTTATGTGTTATTCATGCTCTAGGAACCCAGATCTGTGGATAGCATAAGCTGGATTCAAGCGAAATCGACCATTTAGAGACTGCATGGTAACGACTCGGCGAGTCTGCTCGCGAGTCTCTGAGTTTGTCCCCTTTTCGTGGTGTCGAGTAGAGTAGTGAGTCACGGGGTGTAACTCAGTGAGTTGGAAGCCGGACTCATCCATGAAGGAACTCGGCGAGTCATTGCCCTGACTCGGCGAGTTCAAGGCAATCTTCTTAGATCAAGAACAGACTCGGCGAGTTGTTCATACAACTCGGCGAGTCTCAGCATAAGTGTTCATCGGATGAAGATGAACTCAGCGAGTTGTTCATACAACTCGGTGAGTAGGATGAAGGACTTGAACATCAGTTTGGAAGGAGAACTCGTCGAATCAACGCCTAACTCGACGAGTAGAGACGGGATCCAGGTCAGTCGATTGGACAGGAACTCGGCGAGTTGGGGAGCCAACTCGGCGAGTCGGGTCAACTGAAAGTTGACTCTGACTTTGACTTAGGGCATGATTAGGGGTAAAATGGTCATTTTACCCAAAGGGCAGTTAGCAGTGTTTGATTGAGTATGTTGTGGGAATTACAGCCGGAGGATTTCTGGAGCAGCAGCAGCAGTAGTAGACAGTCAGTTCCCGATCAGATCAGCAGCTACTTCGAGGTGAGTTACCTTCCAGTAGCGGTGGGTCTACGGCCACAATGCCGGCCCACCAGTAGGAGTTGTATGTAGATGATTGTCTCTGTGATATTTATCTAGGGATTACTACTACCTGTGTTATGTTTATGTGCTACTATGATATGATGCTATGTGCTAGTGGCAGTAGGGGGAGATAGTCCCCGAGATATCCGGTCGGTAGGGCCGAAGGGGTAGTCATACCCAGCCATGATAGATAGATTCTGATATTGTGATACATGTTATGTGGTAGTAGTAGGGGGAGAAAAAGTTCCCCAGTATCCGGTCGAGAGGACCGAAGGGGAGGCCAACACCCATATATGCTAGGCAGTATCCGGTCGAGAGGACCGAAGGGGTAGGTCGGGCACCCAGATATGCTTGACAATATATGTATGTTATGTGATTATATGGTATGTGGTGCAGTGGGGGAACTCACTAAGCTTCGTTCTTACGGTTTTCAGTTTTGGTTTTCAGGTACCTCTACTTCAAAGGGGAAGGAGTCGGCGCGGTAGCGGCCTATCACACACACTCTTATTTCCGCAGTTATGAGTTTATTCTGGGATTGATACTCTGATATTTTGGTTGTTCAAATGTTGTGGATTTCAAATTTGGTTTTCTATGTGAAATGGTTTAATTAAACAATGTTTTAATGTTTCTAAGTAATGTTTTAAAAACGAAATTTTTGGACGTGAAAATTGGGTTGTTACAAGTTGGTATCAGAGCCCTGGTTTGAGGGATTCGGACACACCTTCGGGGGTGTCTGAACTCAAATCGAGGGGTCAAAAGATTTTGAAAAAGAAAACGTTTTCTAAAAGGTCAAGTAAAGTATTTTAAGAAGAAACGAAGTGTGTGATGTGCGCAACCGGCCGAGCTCAAGTAAGTATTCACCAAAGTACCCATACAAGCTTATGTTGTGTTTATCAGTTTCAGTAGAACAACATGCTAGAATAGGACTAAGGATCTAGTAGTGATGCCTTATGTGCCTGCTTTATGTGCTTCAGTGTATGAAAATTGCATGCTAGAATCGAGTAGACAACAGTAGGATAGCCGGATAGGTTATGCCTGATAGTATGAGTTTAGCTCTGTATGCTAGATCAGTTTCTCTCTATGAGAGCGGATTTGCTTGAGATTGTTCCCTTAGTTCGAATGCTGCTTGCTTTGTGCTTTGTGGGACTCTCAGTGGTGGGAGTTAGCCATTAGGTGAATACGTCACGTCACATGTGATCAGGGTTGAATAATCTTAGAGTGCTGGGTTTGGCCCTATTGTGCAGCTCTCGTTTGAGTCTAACCGTTGTAGGGATGAGCCTGTTACTCGAAGGATTCTCCGAGCCTCACCACATGTGATGGTATTCAGGTAATGGTTAATTGGCACTACTAAGAGGCCTTCAGTAGCTGAGGACCTGGTAGGGTGGAGCCTGAGATTTCCCTAGGGCAAGCCTAGGATGAGTATAGCAGTGATCAGCCGTAGTGGAAGGGATCTGGAGGAGTCGAGGTAGTCCTTGAAGAAGGTACGGATAGATGTGGAAGGTAGTATGGGCCCGTACTACTGAAAGCAGAGGATCCGTACCCGAACCAAGGAAGGCCAAGACAAGACCAGGGAACTTGTAAGTAGTTGTGATCCCTCAAGAAGTATCAGTGTCACTAATGATTGTTATTATGTATTGCAGAATGGTGGTACTTCGATCGAGGCCGATAGATGGCAGTTCAGGAGAGGGGTCAGGTTCGGGATCAGGTTCCAAGCCGGTAGATGAGGGACTACGTGAGTTCATCGCGTCAGAGATCACCAGGGGTGTCCTTGAGTCGACCCCCATTATCTTCGGGTCGATCAAGGAAGGGGTCATCGAGTTGATGGAGGATCACCTTAGGGCGTTCAGGAGTGACATGGCATCTGGCCAGTCGGGATCTCGCACGCTGTCCTTTAAGGACTTCAGGGGCAGTGGTGCGCCGGATTTCCACGGGGTGAAAGACCCCATTGCTGCCAGGAGATGGATTGCGGACATCGAGTCCGCACAGTTGACTAGCTTCTGCCCCGAGGGGTCGAAGGTGAGGTATGTAGCAGGGTGTTTACGAGACCAAGCTCGAGATTGGTGGGAGTCAGTGGGTGACTCGTTGGGAGCCTCAGCTATTGAGGCTATGACCTGGTCGGACTTTGTGACCAGGTTCAGGGCAGAGTTTGCGCTGGCTATCGAGCTTCAGCAGCTGGCCAGGGAGTTTTTGGACATGAGACAGACGACGGAGACTGTGGCGGAGATCACCGCCAAGTTCTGGGAGAGGACACTGTTGGTGCCCCAATATGCGGGCGATGAGGACATGAGGAGGACCCGCTATCATGACATGCTCCGGGCTGATATCCGGGAGCACGTTAGTTTTTCAGCTTGCCCCACCTTGGACTCTATGATTGCCATGGCGAGGGAGAGGGAGATAGATTTGGAGCACATCCGGAAACGGAAGGCAGAGGAGGGACAACCAGGAGGGGCTTCGGGGAAGAAGCCCAAGGGATCAGATTTGGGGCCAAAGGGCCAACAGGGACGGGGCCGCTGCAGGAAATGCGGCAAGTCGCACAAGGGGGCGTGCAGGTTGGGATCATCAGGCTGCTATAAGTGCGGCAAGTCTGGGCACTATAGCAGGGATTGCACTGCTCCGGCAGCAGTTATTCAGACGTCTGAGTTGTTGTGTTTCCACTGTAACCAGAGGGGCCACAAGAAGGCCAATTGCCCCCAGTTGACAGCATCAGCGCCGATGAAGGCACCAGCTCCAGCGACCCTGCGGATCATAGATGGCCAACAGGGCAAGGCAGAGGCTCCAGTGGTGAGGAGCCGGACATTTCAGTTGACCGCCAAGGAGGCACGCGCAGCACCCGATGTGGTGATGGGTATGATTCTTTCCCTTTCATTTATTTATATGATGTTATGATATTGATATGTGCTCGGTGTATGTATATATGTGTTAAGATCATTCCATGTGAACGGTATCCCAGTTCAGGTGTTGTTCGACTCAGGTGCTACCCGATCATTTGTTTCCCTTGCGCTTAGCAAGAAGTTTCCTGAGTCTTCGGGCATGTTGGATTGCCCTTTGGAGGTGGAGATTGCCGACGATCGATCGGTTCGGGCGTCATCAGTATTCAGAGATTGTGTTCTGAGGTTATTCGAGGAGCGCTATTTGGTGGATCTGGTTCCTATTCCGTTAAGTGGGAACAAGGTGATTATAGGCATGGATTGGTTGAGCCCTAATGGGGCGGTGATAGATTGCGCACAGCAGCTAGTGCGAGTCAGGACCCCAGGTCAGGGGGAGCTAGTGATTCATGGCGAGAGGCCGCAGTGTGGACCTGCAGTATGTTCAGCAGCGAGGGCTAGACGCTACCTTCAGCAGGGATGCGCAGGATACGTCGTGTACGTGATGGATACCCGGGAGGCGGGTAAGGCGACAGTGAGCGAGGTTCCGGTGGTGCGAGATTTCGCAGATGTCTTCCCAGAGGAGCTTCCTGGGATACCTCCAGAGCGACAGGTGGAGTTTAGGATTGACCTCGTTCCTAGTGCGGCTCCGATAGCCAAGGCACCGTATCGGTTGGCTCCTCCCGAGATGCAGGAGTTGTCTACGCAGCTGCAGGAGTTGCTAGACAAGGGATTTATTTGTCCGAGCAGTTCACCCTGGGGAGCCCCGATCCTGTTTGTGAAGAAGAAGGATGGGTCGCACCGGATGTGCATAGACTATCGGGAGCTGAATAAGGTAACGGTGAAGAACCGTTACCCACTCCCGAGGATTGATGATCTCTTTGACCAACTTCAGGGAGTGTCTTGGTTTTCCAAGATCGATTTGCATTCGGGATACCATCAGATGAGGGTCAGAGAGGAGGATGTGCAGAAGACCGCGTTTCGGACGCGCTATGGCCATTATGAGTTCGTGGTGATGCCGTTTGGGCTCACCAATGCTCCTGTCGCGTTCATGGACCTCATGAACCGCGTATGCAGACCGATGCTGGATCGGTATGTGATAGTTTTCATTGACGACATCTTCGTTTATTCCAAGACACAGGAGGAGCATGAGGAGCATCTGAGGGAGGTATTGGAGACCCTGAGGAGGGAGAGCTTGTATGCCAAGTTCTCCAAGTGTGAGTTTTGGTTGCGCGAGGTGAAATTTCTCGGACACCTTGTCAACCAGAATGGGATTCTGGTCGATCCGGCCAAGGTCGAGGCCGTGATGAGGTGGGAGGTTCCGAAGTCTCCATCTGAGATTCGAAGTTTCCTAGGATTGGCAGGCTACTATCGGAGATTCATTCAGGATTTCTCCAAGATTGTCGTACCCCTGACACGGCTGATGAAGAAAGCCGTAGTCTTTCGGTGGGGACCCGAGCAACAGGCTGCGTTTGAGACGCTGAGACAGAGATTGTGCGAGGCGCCAATCTTAGCCCTGCCAGAGGGCGTAGAGGATTTTAGTGGTTTACTGTGACGCGTCCATTTCAGGGTTGGGCGCGGTACTGATGCAGAGGGGGCATGTCATTACCTACGCCTCGAGGCAGCTCAAGCCTCACGAGGCGAACTACCCGACACATGATTTGGAGTTGGGGGCGGTGGTTTTTGCCCTCAAGGTTTGGCGGCATTACCTCTACAGGGTTCGATGTACCATCTACACGGACCACAAGAGTTTGAGGTACCTCATGGATCAGCCGAATCTGAACATGAGGCAACGTCGGTGGTTGGACATGGTAAAGGATTATGATTGCGAGATCCTCTACCACCCGGGGAAGGCCAATGTGGTGGCCGATGCACTTAGCCGCAAGGCGGCGCCGATCAGGGATATTTGCATGAGGATGACCGTAGTGACTCCCCTGTTGGAGCAAATTCGGGAGGCTCAACGGGAGGCTATCAAGGAGGAGCATCGGAAGAGCAAGCGTGTGGTGGGTCAGGTTTCCTCCTTCGATTATGATAGTCGAGGACTATTGACACTACACCTTAGGGTGTGGGTGCCATATCACGGAGGCGTGCGTCAGATCTTGATGGAGGAGGCGCATAAATCTCGATTCTCTATCCATCCGGGGACAACGAAGATGTATAGGGATCTTCGTCTAGATTATTGGTGGCCCTGCATGAAGCGGGATGTGGCTTGGTACGTCGAACGATGCTTGATCTGCAGGAAGGTCAAGGCCAAACATCAGAGACCGCATGGCAAGATGCAGCCGTTGGACATCCCGTTGTGGAAATGGGAAGATATCACGAAGCTTCCCAGGACCGCGCGTGGAGTAGATTCGATTTGGGTCATCGTTGATCGGTTGACCAAGAGTGCTCATTTTATTCCGATTCAGGAGAGCATATCGACCGAGAAATTGGACGACATCTATATTAGGGAGATTGTGGCGCGGCACGGGGTACCAGTATCGGTTATCTTGGACAGGGATGTGTGTTTTACTTCTAGGTTTTGGAAGAGGTTTCATGAGGAGTTGGGCACTCGTCTGCATTTTAGCACCGCATTTCACCCGCAGACGGATGGTCAGAGCGAGCGGACCATCCAAACTTTGGAGGATATGTTGCAGGCATGCGTGCTAGATTTCGGTGGTAGCTGGGATACCTATCTTCCCTTGGCTGAGTTCTCATACAACAACAGCTACCACGCGAGTATCGACCGCCCTCCATTCGAGATGTTGTACGGACGGAGGTGCAGGACCCCGATATGTTGGGGAGAGGTTGGTCAGAGGGTCATGGGGAGCACCGAAGTGGTGCTCAAGACTACCGAGAGGATTCAGCAGGTTCGGAGCAGGCTTCAGACCGCACAGAGTCGGCAGAAAAGTTACGCCGACAAGCGCCGATCCGACCTGGAGTTCCAGGTTGGGGATATGGTTCTCCTGAAGGTGTCGCCTTGGAAAGGCGTCATTCGATTCCGGAAGCGGGGCAAGTTGGGCCCGAGATTTATCGAACCGTTCAGGGGTGTAGCCCGGGTGGGGAAGGTGGCGTATAGGCTGGATCTGCTAGTCGAGCTCATCCAGATCCACAGCACTTTCCATGTTTCTCAGCTGCGGAAGTGCCTAGTGGACGATTCAACAGTAGTGTCGATAGAGGATATACAGGTTGATGACAGCCTGAATTACATTGAGCGCCCAGTCGCAATCCTCGAGAGGAAGTCGAAGGATTTGAGGAACAAGAGAGTGGAACTCGTGAAGGTGCAATGGCAGCACCGGAAGGGATCGGAGTGGACTTGGGAGCCGGTGGAAGAGATGATGGAGCATTACCCCGAGCTGTTTCAGGATCGAGTAGCAGACTTCGAGGACGAAGTCTAAAATAAGTGGGGGAGATTTGTAGCACCTGGTTCCTGGTATGTAAGATATATCTGAGTATTTTGTATTTTGGCCTTGGACTCGGCGAGTTGGAGGCCCGACTCGCCGAGTAGAGACGATACTTGGGACGCGGTTAAGTTGGCGACTCAGCGAGTCCATATTATGGACTCGGTGAGTCTGCGCTGTCTGATGAAACCCTAATTTCCAAGGGTTTGCACCCTATTTAAACGACCATTTGTGCCCCAACTCCGCCCCATTCACCCTCAGAGCCCTACCCCCTCATTCAAAGCTTTATTCCTTGAGAGTTTGAAGCATTCCTAGTGTGTTTTGAAGTTTTGGAGAAGGGAGAAGAGTGGATCAAGAAGAAGAAGAGGAGGTCAACCATCTTTGAGCAATCTCAGAGTTTCCCTTGAGGTAAAACTCGATTTCCCCCTCTGTTTTCATGCTTATTGTTCCTTATAACTCCATTAAAGCCCTTTTGATCCATTTCTAATCTTATGTATGCTTGTGGACTCGTAATAAGTTGGGTAACTCCTAGATCTAGGTGAGATCGAGCTCTAGGAGCTTGGATCTACTGCCTTTATGGACCCATGTTGCATGTACACCCTAGATCTACCCTTTTTGGTGCATTTTGAGCCCTAAAACCCTCATTAGTGAGTATCTACACGTAAAGTTGGAAACTTTACGTGTTATTCATGCTCTAGGAACCCAGATCTGTGGATAGCATAAGCTGGATTCAAGCAAAATCGACCATATAGAGACTGCATGGTAACGACTCGGCGAGTCGTTCATCTGACTCGGCGAGTCTGCTCGCGAGTCTCTGAGTTTGTCCCCTTTTCGTGGTGTCGAGTAGAGTAGTGAGTCACGGGGTGTGACTCAATGAGTTGGAAGCCGGACTCATCCATGAAGGAACTCGGCGAGTCATTGCCCTGACTCGGCGAGTTCAAGGCAATCTTCTTAGATGAAGAACAGACTCGGCGAGTTGTTCATACAACTCGGCGAGTCTCAGCATAAGTGTTCATCGGATGAAGATGAACTCGGCGAGTTGTTCATACAACTCGGCGAGTAGGATGAAGGACTTGAACATCAGTTTGGAAGGAGAACTCGTCGAGTCAACGCCTAACTCGAGGAGTAGAGACGGGATCCAGGTCAGTCGATTGGACAGGAACTCGGCGAGTTGGGGAGCCAACTCGGCGAGTCGGGTCAACTGAAAGTTGACTCTGACTTTGACTTAGGGCATGATTAGGGGTAAAATGGTCATTTTACCCAAAGGGAAATTAGCAGTGTTTGATTGAGTATGTTGTGGGAATTACAGCCGGAGGATTTCCGGAGCAGCAGCAGCAGTAGACAGTCAGTTCCCGATCAGATCAGCAGCTACTTCGAGGTGAGTTACCTTCCAGTAGCGGTGGGTCTACAGCCACAATGCTGGCCCACCAGTAGGAGTTGTATGTAGATGATTGTCTCTATGATATTCATCTAGGGATTACTACTACCTGTGTTATGTTTATGTGCTAGTATGATATGATGCTATGTGCTAGTGACAGTAGGGGGAGATAGTCCCCGAGATATACGGTCGGTAGGGCCGAAGGGGTAGTCATACCCAGCCGTGATAGATAGATTCTGATATTGTGATACATGATATGTGGTAGTAGTAGGGGGAGAAATAGTTCCCTAGTATCCGGTCGAGAGCACCGAAGGGGAGGCCAGCACCTAGATATGCTAGGCAGTATTCGGTCGAGAGGACCGAAGGGGAGGCCAGCACCCAGATATGCTAGGCAGTATCCGGTCGAGAAGACCGAAGGGGAGGCCAGCACCCAGATATGCTGGGCAGTATCCGGTCGAGAGGACCGAAAGGGTAGGTCGGGCACCCAGATATGCCTGACAATATATGTATGTTATGTGATTATATGGTATGTGGTACAGTGGGGGAACTCACTAAGCTTCGTGCTTACGGTTTTCAGTTTTGGTTTTCAGGTACCTCTGCTTCAAAGGGGAAGGAGCCGGCGCGGTAGCTGCCTATCACACACACTCTTGTTTCCGCAGTTATGAGTTTATTCTGGGATTGATACTCTGATATTTTGGTTGTTCAAATGTTGTGGATTTCAAATTTGGTTTTCGATGTGAAATGGTTTAATTAAACAGTGTTTTAATGTTTCTAAGTAATGTTTTAAAAACGAAATTTTTGGACGTGAAAGTTGGGTTGTTACAAAATGATTCAAATTAAGTAAATATACATCATTTTTACCATATTTTTTTTTTATAAAAATCACCAACTTTTATAAAAATTACCCATTTTTTTATAAAAATAAAAGAAACAATTTTTGTCTTTTATGGTAATGAAATAATATTTTAATAAATTCAACCCCTACACCCCATAACCCACCCACCCACCCCTCCTACTCCACATCCTTCATCTTCTTCATTCTTCATCTCCATCCTCACGAACAAATTCTTTTATCTCAAGATTAATCTCCATAAGTTGGTTATTGATATTTTGGTAAGTTTTTCCTTACTAATCTAATGATTCTATACACATATATATTAGTTTTGTTACAATTACACACATTAATATGTGTTAATATCCCTAAGGTAATTCAACCTTCAAGTGTTCTTAGCTTGAAACATTTCTTCTTCACCTCTTTATCCACCAAGAAACACACTCAAGGTGAGTTCATACCCCTCATTTTCGTTTTTATCCAAGTTTTAGGGGGGAATACATGTAAACTTGTATAATAATACAAGTTGTTATACATGCTTTGTCTTCAAGTTGTGTAAAAGTATTATTAAAATGAAATAATGTTATTACCTAGTATTATGAACATTTATGTGTGGTATGTTGTTTAAAATGTAAATCTATAAAAAATGAGTATAAACATGCTATATGTTCTTGAGAAAAAGGTCATAAAAATAAAACTATAAAAATTGTGGTTTTTATGAACATAATATGACTTTTTTTAGCAAAAATGGTTATAACCAAGTTATTACATCATTTTTGGTGGGATATAAACCAGAATATGTCATTTTGGGCATATGTTATGAAACTAGTTATAAATACCAAGGATTTTGTTGTACAAAAAAGAAAACCTAGAAATCCACCATTTTTTATGTATAATTAGGGTTTTCTAGCAAAAATGGTCATTACTAGGTTATTGTACCATTTTTGTGAGATTTGACCTAAAATATGTTGTTTTAAACATATAAGGTTAGCTTGACTTAATCTCCAAAAAAAGATAAAAATAAATTTTACCAAGTTTATAACTCAATATTTACCGTTTGGTGATGTAAAAAGGCCAAAAACTAGAAAATTGACTTCATCATACTAAATGTCCATATACTTGTGTTAGATGTGTATTATATGTTATTTATGAACATCGTGTTAACTTGTATATATGTGAGTATATATTGGCACAACAAAACATTTATAATAAACTATAATAGGTATAGTTTATGGGTCATTAACACTATTTTATTGTTTTGGGACAAGACGAATAATTATATAAAAGTATAATTATTTTACACTATGTAAATACTACGGAAAGTTGATATTTAAACCTACAAGGGTTTTCATTACACTATACGTAAACTTGTTGAAACAATTATGTGAGACACGGTCTTCACCGTACCTAGCAGAGTACACACTAAAGTCCTGAATTAAAACTAGAATCTCGGTAAGATAGCGTGAAACTTATGTATAGATCTATACGAGATTGAAAATCCCGCACGTAAGTTGCTAGCTACAACTAGACCGACAGGTCTGGGGTGACAAATTTCTAACATTCTGACGCCTGAAGAATGTTGTAGCAAGCTAACTTTGCTTTTAGCATGGTTGTAATAACTCACATGGGGAATCAACAATACATTTGGTTTACGGGGTAGCATGCGTTCAAATGGTTTTATATAAGAATAAGACTACAATACTATTTTAAGTATAGAAATACTTATACATTTTTGGTCTTAGGGTTTTTAAGACTACAACTCATTTTAAGAGAGTATCGGATTTTCTAGGAACGTACACTATCATTTTACAAGGAAAAAGTTACAGATTTTTCACATACAAAACTCTTATGAACTCACCAACTTAATTATTGGCACTTTTCAAAACTACTTGTATACTTATGGAATCGTTAAACATGTAACCACAAAGCTTTTAAGGATGGGACGTTATGGAGTCGTACTATTTATTTTGTCATTATAATGTAATTGCTTTTGAAACTTACAATACTTGGAAACAATGTAACATTCTCAATTATATTTATGATGGTTGTGTTTGTTTTTATCACTATTGTACATTATGTTGTGATACTGTTCGTGAAAGTCATCCACCCCCAGACGTTTCCACCATCCTGGTTTGGGGGTGTGACAAGCAGGCAGATCTACAGATCACTACTATATAACAACATCCTAGATACTAGGATACATAACTGAAGGGACCAGCATTGGTGCCTTCGACCCACAATAACAGTGAGGAAACTCACCTTACAGTCTGACGAATAGCTGAACAATACACTGCTCCGAATACCGGCTCTACATGTCACCAGTTCAACGGATAGAGACCAAGTCTTAACTATAGCTCCAAATACCTAAAATACCCTTAAGTCAAACTTGGTCAACCCTCGTCAAAGTCAAAGTCAATGGTCAAGGTCCAAAGTCAATATTTCTTCCTAGCAGAGTACGCTCTGGGTACCAAGAGTGTACACCCAATATACTTTGATGTTGACCCAAAAGCGAGGCGCTGAGCGCGTACCACCAGGTACACCGAGCATACGCAGCCCAGTCCCAAAACTCCATGAAGAGATTATCCCATTAAGCCCTTACATCCAAAACTCATATCCAATCCCAAAATGATGTCCTAAGTCATAAAGTTTCCAACTTTATGACTTTGCATGGCTATAAAATGCTTAATTTCTAAAACCATAAGTTCTTAACCCAATAAGACATCACAACTCTTGAATGGAAGAGATAGAAGGGTCAAGCTCACATTTTTATGGTTCATAATAGCTCCACAATGGATAAAGTTTCCAATTTTATCCATTAGAATGGTCCCAACAAAACAAGATCTAGTCTTCAAACCTCAAAGGGACCCAAAAGTAAGTCCAAGTCCCCAACCTTCAAATCTGAATCAAAATGATGTTTAGATGGATAAAGTTTCCAACTTTATCCATAACAAGGTCACAAACTTTCAAGATCAAATATTTATGCACTTAAAGTGACCAAATGCTCATAACACCCAAAACTAGCTAGATCTAACAATTTCATCATTAAGATTCAAACTTTATACCTCTAAAAGAAAGATAAAGGTGAATAAAGTCTAGATCTATAAGCTCTAATGCAACCAACACTTCTTCAATGAGTTCCCACTTCTCCAAGGTTCACCAAGAACACTCCAAAGCACTTAAAAACACGTTTTTTTGCTGACAAGGACCCGACCTATGACTTTTCATGCAAGGACCCGACCTATGACTTTTCCCTTTCTACCCATTAGCCTAGAACACAATTCAAGGGTAAAATCCCTTAACTATCATTACCTCCTTCCACAAGGACTAAACTTTGCCTCCTTAAAGCCCAAAACCTTACACAATCGACTTCTAGTCCATGGCTCATAAATGGCATGTCACGGGATGTTACAATTCTCCCTGACTTAAATTAGATTCCGTCCTTGAAATCTGTCTCGATTACAATTTGTAAAACAACACCAACATTTCCATAAACTCCCTCTAACCATTTCAGAATCAAGGAATCTTATAAATAACACTTGAGAGACCACTCGGAAACCCCCAACTACCAACAAGCAACCCAATAACTTGAAAAATGCTTAAACACAACAATTTCTTTTTTCTCCCTATCTGCATGACCCAACTTCTAGAGAAAATCACACAAACCGAGAACTCTCAGAACTACAACCACAGACCATCCTCGCCACTATACTTCTCAAAAACGAGAACCCATCGGTTTATTCTCAGAAACCTTACCCTAAGACTAATGATCCTTCATTCCTCGAACCTAACCTTAGTCGCTTGACTAGGGACACCACCAAAACGTGCTGAAAGGATACTTAAAACATTCTGATCGTGAATTCCGCCCAAAAACTTTAAATATACTCTTGACTTCCTAAAAAGTTGTCACCAACCCACTGCCCCAAGGGCATAACGATGGTGAATCCATGAACTCACACACTGCATCGAAATCCTTTATCAGCCCAGGTGTACCTCCACCTGACAAATCACTTGAGATTTCAGAACCGACTCCTCACATCGAAAACCAAACTCCTAATAGGTAGCCACAAGAAGATGGGGTCCACCTTAGCAACCATTCATTAAGTGTATTTTGGTGCACAAATAATATACCATTATAAATAAATTTCCCTGACCACATGATCCAAACCAGCTGGTCACTGAGTCTCCTGACTCCCAAGAACAACGCACTGCATCTAACCATGCCAATAAGACTAACGATCTAAGACCTAAGAGTTTCAGCCAAATGGTTACCTGGTCTAAAGCTACTCAACCATCAACCCACTGTCTTGCAGAAAGACCATTCAACATTCCTTTAGAAGCTGATCAAACACAACCCAAGCCATCCCCTTTTATCACACACAATACCTTGCACAACCTAAGCTGCTACCAACGCAAAATCATACGAAAACATGGTCGCACCTAACCAACGAACGAGATAGGCGGTTGTACTCTTGCTCCAACTCAAGGGATACAAACCGATTAAGAAACATACCAATGAACTCGGACCAGGTGTTCTCATGTTATCTTACTCAGTCCATATGCACATCCTCCTGACCATATTTGATGAGCTACCACAATATACACCGCCAAAGGGAAGCACATAACCATCTCTAGATCTAATGAATTCCTTCTTCCTCACAACCTTACCCAAAGGGTGAAGTGTCGGTAGATCTAATGAAATGACGATCCTCAACCGTTATCAACAACATCCTTATGAACGACCGAACCAGATCCCACACCTTGGTTAAAACTAAACAGATTCCACTAATACGTAACTAGCTCGAGAAAACTTCCAAGGTTATATAGAAATGCTGCCAAAACTTTAGTCATATCAATCCCACTACACATCCTACCAACACAACATGCAAAAATTAGATTCTTTGCAGATCAAAGTCACACCTAGAAAGCTGAACAACGTTGCCCCAACATACGAACTTCCAATAACCAAGGACAACTGCCAAACTTGAGCCTGATATGAACCAAAATTCCACACTGTAATTGAGGGTAAACATAACCAGAGACCAAAGAAAATATAAACATACAGAACTTGATGATAGGTTGACGCCTCCATTGAACTTCAACTGACATTACTCAAAAATTTCGAAGAACCTCCGCCTTATAGATGATGAACGAAATGACCAACGATCGACGATGCATAGAAAATAAATCCCGTGACCCAATATACTACTGAAAAAACCCATGTGGGACTAAATATACCAAACTCTGAAGCTAATTGACCGATCAATAGTTGCCCATCCTAGACTATATATATCAAGTTACATAATAGGCTGACAAATCTCACAACAATCGATACTCAACCTGAGCGACCCAAAAGCCTCTTGATCTATTCCTCGATGCTTCCAAAAGGAGCCATTGGCTACCACGAGCACCTTGTCCAATAGCTTCTTGCTGCGAAGACGACTCTTGGGTTCCTATTCGCATACATCTGATGGCAACTTGCTCTCCACTCCTATCTTGCCCAAATCATGAACCCAAGTTTCTTACACCCGAACCACAATTCCCTATGACCCATTCTTCTGAAACCAAAACTCAAAGAGGTCGTTGATCCCCTAAACATAACATCCATCTGTCCCCCACTTGCGTTCGAACTACCAGCAACTAACCTTGCAAACACACAAAAAAAATCCTAATCGACTCACCCAGATATATAGCATCCCTAATCATTGGAATATATATCAACACAAGTTAATCGTGTAAATGTAGACCAAGCAATACTTAAAAGATTCTAAATCTCAGATGGAGATCTCGGAAATTCCCTAATCATGGTTGCCTCTAACATCAAAAATTCCTTGCAAATGCACAAGCAAAAGACCAACTTCCTATCTAGAACAAATGTATTACTTCAATCCTCGCATGAAAACCATCAGCTAGCACCCGACATGCCTATATCCAAAGAAATCAAACCCTTGATCTCATCTCAAGCAACCATATGAAAAGGTTCCTCTTGTGTATTCCCACGTTATCTTACAACCGCCAAACACTGTGGCCAACTAGCCCCATGTTGGGTTTACTGTTGGATAAGGTGTCTAAGACCATAACTATACTTGGTATGTACCTGACCCGATAGTAGCATGGTCCATTTGGGTTGCACTTCACTAGAACAATTTGGACTTTTGAGAAGAGGATAATTATGATTTCTTAATATATTATAAGTTCTAATATATTAATATGAAATCATATTATTTAATTAGTATTGATCAAGAATTAATTTGGAATTAATTTTGTGATCAAAAGAGACTAATTCAGTATAAGGGGTTTATTTGGTAATCATTTATTCTTATAAAGTGGGCTAATGATCCATAGTTTTTTATGTTCGGCTAAACCCAAGTGGTGACCCATGGATACTCCATGGAGGTTTTAACCCATGGAGCATGAGGGATATGGAAGGTCATAAGGGTTTACATGTGTAACCCTAGTTTTCCACATTATATAAGAGACCCTAAGGCTACCAAAATTGGCACCTAAGTGTACACACAAGAGTGCTAGCCGATTTTGAGTGCAAGGAATACTCTCTCTAGTTTTTCCCAGTGTTAGTGGTGATTTGTGATTCCACTTGAGGCATTCACATTATTGGTGCTAGGCTCTTAATGCTCCAAGAAACAAGCTACAAGAAAAAGGTATGTTATCTAACTAGTTTTATTACTCAAGTATCAAAGTTTTATATGCTAGTTAGGGTAATACCTTGGAAAATGAAAGTTTTCATGTATATTAGAGAAAAAATAGATCCAATGTATTTAGGGTTGTATGTACATCTAAGGAGTGTTAGAATGCTCAAAACCCAACAATGGTATCAGAGACTAGGATTGTTTTCCAATATAATTGATGCTATTTATTGTTTGAAGTTGAAAAAATCATGTTTTATGCATTCTGACTGATGAACTAGTCGAGTCCACCAATGGACTCGACGAGTCCATGTATAAAATGAGCTACTCGACGAGCAAGTTCATGGACTCGTCGAGTTGGCTGGGCAGAGTGCAGGAAATCGATTTTTTGCCACAAATGGATAGGATCATTACCCCAAACTATTTTGAATCATAAAATTAGTTTATATGATTAATCTAATTACATGAAATATGTTTGATGTGAATTGCCTTGTTCATATGAGTTTCATTGAATCTTGCATGATTAATTGATTATTGTGTTAGTTAAATTATGTTTTAAATGCTTTTAATGGACTCCATAACTTATCCTCAAGTTATGGATGTTTTGGAACATGAAAGGTTTTCTCGTAAATAGATTATTAAACTCATATGTTACAAACTTGAAGTGTTTTCACAAGTTTCAAAACTTTCCCTCAAGTTTTGGAATTTGTAAAGTCTCACTAAATGAAACTTTAAATCCAAACCTTAGAATTTTAAAAGTTAAAATTCAACCCTTATACTTTATAGGATTATAAGTTAATAATATATGTATAAGATCAAGTCAGTTTTACTGTTAGTAGGCCTCATTCACGAAGTCGGTCTATAAGGGGGTATAAGGTTATTGCCTATAAAATGGTGGTTTAATGGGTGTCCACTTTCAACCACAGCTTCCTTGACTGGTGGATGGTCGTTAGCCGAGTGGGTAGGACAAAGACTATAAATCTCATTAAAAGTATAATGATAAATATAAAGTAACTAAACCTTTTATAAATTCCCAATCTTAGTTACTTTAGGAAAATGTGAAATTGATGCTAATCCATGAAATTACACTTTGCACCTTACCAAGTCGTTGATGGAGCGTGTGTGGTTAACCGGCACATTAACTTGGACTAGTAAGGGTGGCAAAGGGTAGCTTAATGTTTATAATAAGGTCAACGGAGCATGTGTGGTTAACCGGCACATTGATTAAGGTAAATTGACATTGAGAGTACCAAGTACATTTGCATGGTTATTCACACCTTGTTTGCGATCCTCGATATCCCAGTCACAAACCTGAAGGGCATAATCGAGATTTAAACATGCCATTGAATTGTTCAATGAATCTCAAAGGATATTGGAGTTTCAAATCCAATTAAAAATTAATTAACACATTTCGTTTTTCATGGTGGAAATTGGTAAATCGTCATTTACCTACCTTCAAATATTTTGCAAGTTGGATTACGGCATCTCTCTTCCAAATTGTAAAATATTGTGTTGGGTCCTAGCATTGATATTCCATTTTGGGTGTTATATTAAGGACTCTTTATCTAATCTAAACTTTGTCTTTATTTCTTTTCAGATGTCTTCTAACATTGCTTCGAGCTCAAACCCTACCGGCTCCTTCTCTCCCGTGAACCGTTGTGGGAGAGTCATCTTTGATGGGACTAATTTCAATGATCGGATTAGGAACATCAGGATGGTTACTTGTTACGAGTACAAGGAATATGTCCTCGACAAGTAACTGAAGGAAATTGATGAATCTGCTGTGACTCAGGAGATTGTTGATTTTAGGGCAGATGAGAAAGATGCCACCAAGGTAGCTTGTATCATGCTTGCCATTATGTCTCCTGAACTCCAAAATTCCTATGAGGACTTCTACCCTTTTGAGATGCACCAGGACATGATGGAAAGATACCATCAGAGTGCTCCTCAAGAGAGGTATGAAATCATCTGCTCCATGATTACAACAAAGATGAAGGATGGTAAACCCATCACGGACCACTTGCAGAAAATACAAAGGTTTATGGACTGTCTGCTCAAATTGAATGTCAACTTTATGAGGAGTTGGCTATAGATATGATTCTACACTCCTTATCTCCATGTTATGATCAGTTCTACATGACTTATCATATGAACAAAGAGGAAGTTACTCTGAGCAAGCTTCAGGGCCTTTTGAGGACTGTTGAAAGTGGTCTTCAAGGTAAAAATGTTGTAACCACTCCTACTATTAATGCCCCTGTTATGGCAATTGTGCAAGGTAAGGGGAAGAAAAGGAAGGCTCCTTCCAAGAGCCACAAGGGAAAGTCTCTTGATGGATCCTCTTCAAGTGGAACCAAAGGAGGTTCTGCTACTCCCTCGACCATCCTAAATGAAGCAGAGTGTTTATATTGCCATGAAAAGGGGCACTGGAAGCGAAGCTGCCTCAAGTACTTGCAGGATGTTAAGGATGGGAAGGTCAAACCCACCCATGCAGGTATTTATACTATTCTATCTAAACACTCATCACATACTAACTCTTGGGTGCTTGACATAGGTTGTGGATTTCAAATTTGTTCTGATGTGTAGGGCCTAAAAAGAAGTAATGATGTGGAGCACGTGAAGATAAACTTGATCATGGGGAATAGGAAGGTTTCACCTGTCACCAAGATTGGAGTTTACTCTTTATTGCTTAGTAGTGGGTTAGAAATAGAATTGAATAATTGTTGCTACTCGTCTGATATGTTGAGAAATATTATTTCCTTTCATGGTTTGTACAAACAAGATTTTACATTTTCGTTTGATAATGAAATTGGTGCAATAAATGCTTATTATAATGGTGTTTTTTTTATTTTCGAGCATTACCTTGTAATGATGTATATGAAACTATGATGGTTGTAGACAACTTAGAAAATAATGTGTTGCATATCGATTCTTCTAATGATTTAGATAAGGCATCATTGTGGCATTGTCGTCTTGGACATGTCAACAAGAAACTCATAGGCCAACTCTAGAAGGATGGAGTTTTGGAGTCATTCAACTTCAGGTTAGATGACACTTGCAAGTCTTGTTTGCTTGGAAATATGACTAAATCACCCTTCACTGGTACTTATGAGAGGGGTGAGTGTTTGTTGGATCTCATACACACCGATGTGTGTGGGTCCTTCAGAACCGCCACAAGGGATGCTAACCGCTTCTATGTGACTTTTACTGATGATAACAACAGATATGGCTATATCTACTTAATCAAGCATAAGTCAGAAACCTTTGAGAAATTCAAAGAGTTTAAACAAGAAGTGGAGAATCAACTAGGCAGGAAGAAATAGATGCTCTGATCCAATCGGGGTGGTGAGTATCTTAGTATCAAGTTCCTGGACTATCTTAAGGAGTGTAGAATTGTTTCACAATTGACGCTACCTAGGACACCGTGGCTTAATGGTGTGGCTGAGAGGCGTAACCGAACCTTGTTAGACATGGTTAGTTCCATGATGAGTCACGTTTCGTTACCAATCTCATTCTGGGGGTAGACTTGGAGACTTATGCCCATATCGTTAATCGAGTCCCAACTAAAAAGGTTGCCAAAACACCTCACGAGATGTGGACAGGGAAGGTTCCCTCGTTAGCACACATCAAGGTTTGAGGTTGCGAGGCTTTCGTGAGGTGTGAGACTCATGAAAAGCTCGGACCTCAGAGTGAGTAGTGTATTTTCATCGGCTACCCGTAAAAGTCCTTTCGTTATCTCTTCTATAGACCGATTGACAATGTTTTCTTTGTTGCGAGGAGAGAAATATTTCGTGAGAGAGAGCTTGTATTCCAAAGGGATAGTGGGAGACAAATTGACCTTGAAGAACTTCAAGAGTTAACCGATAAAGGAACCTCAAACACTAACGGTCAACCTGAGGAGGAAACTCCTGTTGAGCCGACTAACGAGTTCGTACCTATGAGGCGTTCTAGTAGAGTTAGTGTTCCACCTGTGTTATATGGTTTTCATATAACATCTGAGGGTGATACATTTATCAGTGACAACATACTAATAAATTTGGATGAACCTAACAAATACAAGGAAGCCATGGCAGGCCCCAAATCAGATAAATGGAAAGAGGCGATGAACAGCGAGATTCAGTCCATGTATGACAATCAAGTTTGGAACTTGGTTAAAAATGTACCAAGTCGTAAGACAGTCAGGTGCAAATGGATCTTCAAGAAGAAGACCAACATGGATGGGAAAGTACACACTTATAAGGCGCGATTAGTCGTGAAAGGCTTTACTCAAACTCCTGGAGTTGACTATGATGAGACCTTCTCGCCAGTAGCGAAGATTAATTCTATTAGGGTTATGCTATCCACAGCTGCATTTCATGATTATGAAATATGGTAAATGGATGTCAAAACCGCTTTCCTTAATGGAAAGTTGACTGAGGATGTTTACATGAATCAGCCAGAGAGTTTTGTCAATGCAGAGTTCCTTAATAGAGTGTGTAAACTTCAGAAATCCATTTATGGATTGAAACAAGCATCTCGCAGATGGGATCTTTTCCTCGATGAGAAAGTCAAAGAGTTTGGCTTTTTGAGAAGTGAGGATGAGTCTTGTGTATATGTCAGAGCTAGTGGGAGTATAGTTATCTTTTTGGTACTGTATGTGGATGACATACTACCCATAGGAAATGACATCCTAACCTTATAGGAGGTGAAATCCTGGCTTAGGAAGTGTTTCGCTATGAAGGACCGTGGAGAAGCTGCATATATCCTAGGGATAAGGATATTGAGAGACATGAGTAAGAGACTAATTGGACTTAGTCAAAGTACCTACATGGACAAAGTGTTGAAGAGGTTCAACATGCATAATTCTAAGAAAGGTGACTTACCGATCCAACACAATGTCAGACTGAGCAAGGCTCAGTGTCCGAGTATAGAGGCTAAGATAGCTGAGATGAGTCGATTACCATATGCTTCTGTTGTTGGCTTGATCATGTATGTTATGACTTGTACTCGCCCAGATGTGCCTTTGCTTTGAGCATGGTCAGCAAATATCAAGGGAATCCCGGCAAGGCTCACTGGACTGCGGTGAAAAACATTTTCAAGTACATGTGGAGGACTAAGGACTGGGTCCTTACCCTCGGTGGAAGTGATGACTTGAGAGTGGTGGGGTATAGTGACGTCAACTTTTAGAACGACAGGGATAATTTCCGCTCTCAGTCGGGCTAGGTCTTTACCCTGAATGGAGGAGCAATTACTTGGAAAAGTTCCAAGCAGGAGACTATAGCTGATTCAACGTGTGAATCAGAGTACATAGCAGCAATCAAAGAGACGAAGGAGGCGATATGGCTAAGGAACTTCATCGGACACCTTGGAGTTGTACCAGCTATAAAGGTGCATGTGGAGATTTTCTGTGACAGTGATAGTGCGTTTGCCTTAGCCAAGGAACCAAGGGATAATGGCAGGTCCAGACACATCGACAGGAAATATCACTTCATAATACACAAGATAAAAGAAGGACTCCTCGTGGCAAAGAGGGTATCATCATATGAGAACCCGACAGATCCCCTCATGAAGGGACTGAATAGGGTTAAGCATTTACAGCATGTGAGGCGCATTGGGCTAAGGGATGATATTAGTTTTAACGATTAGATAGCTTCGAAACTTTTAATAGTTGAAATGTAATTGACATTTGATGCTTAAATAAAAGGTCTTTTTTATTTACTAGTATGGTACTGTCTTGTGTCAATCATTTACTGTTGTTTCATTTTGCATGTTTTGACTTCCAGAATAATTTTATTCACACCATCCACAGTCACTCATACTTTGGAAGTAGGTATTGAATCAAGACTGTCATGAATTTGACTCGTAGATTTGTTTGAATTGTATTAGGCATAGCAATGGTTGCTACATCATTCATGAGGTCTCATAAGTTCTGAGTATTGGATTCAACTCACGCTCACTTGTATCACTTCATGCAATTTATCTCGAGTAATCGTGAGACGATAACATCATATAATCTTCAAACCTAGATATATGAGTTGGTGACTATGAGTTGGTCGTACATTGATACTATGAAAACGCATCGGTAACTCGATGTTATAAAATGTGTTGTTGTGTATGGTTCAGTGAATAGTTAGTCACTACTAGAAAAACAGCCTTTTACGACGCTCATTGCGCGTCGTAAAAGGCTCAGACGACGCACAAATGCGCGTTAAGGAAGGCCCTGTAATAAAGAGAGACGACGCGCTTTTGCGCGTCGTCTATAGACGACGCGCATTTACGACGCTCATTTACGACGCACATTTACGACGCGCATATACGACACGCAATGCGTATCAAGGAAGGCCCTGTCATAAAGGAAGACGACACGCATTCGCGTGTCGTAACCTTACGACGTGCGTGTTAATGACACGCAATGCGTATCAAGAAAGACCATGTCATAAATGAAGATGACACACATTTTTGCGTATCATAATTTTAAATGTTTAAAAAAATTATTATTTATAGATTTACTAATTTTCAAATTAAATAATACATTAAAAATCTCATAATACAAAATAAAATACCATAAATAACAAAGATAATTCATTTCACTAATATGTCAAGTACAAATAATTATTCCAATAGTGAGTAAATGTTATTAAAAAATGAACTCATTTATATACAATTGCATCATCTAGCTTACTATGTGCCAAAACTCTCTGTGTGCCAACAACATTAGAATATATTCAGATATGGGGTTACAACGTTTTCCTATCTTCATTCTCGAGCATGTAGAGTTGAACCATCAAAATGGTATGCATGTAGCCGGTTGCAGGAGCTTTAGGGGGAGCTATTCGCAATCCTTGGCTTAAAATACCAACATAGTTTGTCAAACGAGAACCTATTAAGAACAATAGATTTCATTAACATCCATGCAAAAGACAGTAATGCCCTTCTCATCTTGCATGAATGATATAACTTAACAGAAAAGGTTTGAAGCTACAATACCATGCTAAAGGAGAATCTTGTTCTTGATTGTATTTTTATATGGAACAAACTTATCAAACCTATGAAAACTTCTTCCAGCTCAAGTGCCCAATCCTACATTTTACAAAGTACAAACAAGGCATCCTAGCAAGTTTTTTCCTACAACCATAGTACAATGTCAATTTCATGTCAGATATTATAAAAAGACAAAATAAACAAATCAACAAACATATGACTTCATTAGACAAGGAATCAGAAAAAGGTTTACCTATAAAATTCAGCAAATAGATCTTTATCACTAATGTAGGCAAGCAACTTTACTACCTGCAAATTAGTTCAAAAACTCAATCACTTCTGCTTACCATTTGCTGCACAGGAGACTTTCGATGATGATGAGGGCATTTACGTCTTTTGAGCAAACAAAATTTTAACATACCTTCTCAAGCGTGTCCTCAACGGCTTCATCGTTCAATTTCTCACTTCCACCATTTTTAAGAATATTATCACAAAATGTAGCAAGTAACTCCGCACTTGAACTTCCAGCAACACCCTTGTCGCAGAATATTTCAAATGCCTCTTTAAAAGTCTAGAGGGGAATTCATTCAAAAGTAAGACCAAGTAATTTTGAATGACAGGAGTGGTTTATTTTGATGAAATTACTATACTAACCTTGCGGAAAAGAGGATGGTTCATGAAACAATCATTTACATATGCCAGGTACTTGCCATGAAGCTTAATAACTTTTCTAACAAAAACCTGGAGCAAAGTAAGTAAACATATATAAATAAATAAATAAATAAATTACTAATTTATGCAAATTTCATGTTCTTGTGATTTTACTTGTTATTGTAACCCAACCACATCTCTCTTTTTAGCCTGGAAAAAACAATAAGTTCAAAGTTATTCATCATTGCAACTTTATTTATAAAATTCAATTCTTAATATATGATAGGATTTGCCTATATATGAGTGTTTCTTTTACTTAAAACACAAAGAATGACTTAACAAAGATTTTGCCCATTAGGTCCTGATTGTTTCCAACTATGCCCTCATCCCCTCATTTATTTTTTCTTCCATTTACCCAAGTTTGTAGTCACTTTCAACAAAGAATATATATGTTTATATTATTATCATAAGCTTTTAGCTGCTCAAAATTGAAATGCTATGTGAATTACAAATGGAACTCCTTACATACACAATCTAATATTTTTCCATTGTCATCAAATGCAATTATATGGTGATGATTTGTGTCAGAAAGAAACAACCTGTCTCAAGAATTTCAAAAACCACATCCTTGTCATGCAAGAGTAGAGGACCTTCCATACCTTTAAATATTATGTAGCCCATTTTATCAGACATCTAAAAACAACAAACAAGGATATAATCATATAAACAATACAGCAAAAAGCAATTCTTACTGTTTTATATGTGAGATATATGTTTATTAATTAATTGTGTTCTTTAATGTAGCAACAACAGCACATGACACCAACACCGTTTCTTGTTATTATATGCTATCTCCCATTGTCAGACATGAGAAGTTCCTCAATGTTGTCTCCAAGCTGCATCAAAACAAAATTCAAAGATTATTTCAGAAATAGGAATATAGGAGTAGAAAGAAAGAAACATTGATACATATGTAAGAGATAAAACTAACCTGAGTTATGAACACCATGTCAGATGTCAAAGAAAGTCCTTCAAGCTTTAACTGAGAAATATATTCCTGGCTTAGGACATTGATCTTTGCCCTGGGCTCTTCCAAACTTTCCTTGATGGGAATAGGAACACGGTCCAAAAGCTTTGCAGGTTCCATCTTCGCATCTTGTCTTACTGTTACATATTTGAACTCCTCACTCAGTGAAAATAATCTGCAAAACTCAATACCTCGAATAAGTACTAAAATTATAAGATTAACATTTTGGAACAATTTTTTTTGTAACTTACACTTCTATATATTTCTACTTTTATGTCGTGTGATTACTTTCACTTGAAGATCTCTGAACTAAAGAATTGTGTTGTGCATCAACATAGCAGACATCTGGTCATTTGGAATCACAGCACTTGAACTCGCTCATGGGCATGCACCATTCTCTAAGTATCCACCAATGAAGGTAATTCTTTTGTTAAAATGACCCGTGTACCCTTATACCCCTAATCCCTCATGTCTCTTTTTTTTTGCAGGTTTTGCTCATGACTCTGCAAAACACACCACTAGGTCTTGACTATGAAAATAGCCACTTTCTATCATACTTCACCAGATTGTTTTTATCCAGTATTGTAGCTGCATAATGGACATGCAAGAAACAGTAAATAGCAGTATTTTTAGATAGTATTGTTGTAGAATAAATATTTATGTGGGGTAAAAAAATATCTAGTAGTAAGTGAAGGATTATATATAAAATATGTAAAATAACTCTCATTTTTACTGTCCATGTAGCTGAACTTATTGACATTGTTTGATCTTATTTCAGTTTCTTAGATTTTTGTCAATGACGGTGCACATACTTACACACTTACACAGAAAAGTATTGCTGTAAAACACTTTAACTAACATTCTTCTCTGTTGTACTTCACTTTTTCTGTGATTGTCTCCTTGATCCACCAACCATCTACAAGTCAACACAACAAGGGTAAAATTGTAATTTATGCTTATTCACACGGTTGATTTAGTCCAAAAAAGAAACAGGCTTTGTTCATACAACACTTACTCTAGACATAAATTAGTGTGCTTTCAACATTTAAACTATTTTTGATACTTTCCTATTTTCTATAGTGATTAAACCATTACACTTTTTTTGACTGTTTAAGAAAGAAAGTTTTCCAGCTTTCCCGGATCTGATATCAGGGAAAAATAATATAAAAACATGGATTCGAGTTCATTAATTATCTCACAAAAGATACAAAACATTTTATAGATGATTATCTAGGTTTGAATTGTTCTCAAGTAGGTTTTAGTTCTTTCATAAGAAATACTACATTAGGATAATTTAAACAATTTGACATTATATATACAAAGGAAATATATTTAACCTTGTAATAAAATGAATCTAGAATACAAAACTCCAGCCCTATTAATCAAATACATGCTTATACAGTCGATCCCCTATCAGCTATTCTGATGTCCAGCTGGAAAGTGCTTCTGATCATGCCTATTACATATATCAAGTATCTAATATTAAAGACTGATCATCGGTAACAAGAATAATGAAAACTCAAAAATTGTAGACAAATAACTACCATATAAACAAGAACTTACTTCTATATATCTGAGGATTCTAGAAGATAATCAAAAGAACTTCTCAAATTATGTCAGAAGTAAGATCTAATTGAAGTATGAAATCATGTTCTTTTTCATTTTTCATCTGCATTTTGCACTTCCATGGCTTCAAAGAAGACTTAACTGCAGAGCTTAGTGAATCCAACTGCTCTTACCTGCAAAGAGTCGAAGGAGGATAATGCATCTTTTGGTCATCATCTTAATTACGAAACAAAAAACTAGGCTTTAAACAAATATGATACGAGAAAAATGGACAAGGTAAATATTATTAATTAAATATGATTGGGAAAGATGGATAAGGTAAGGAGATTGCATATGGTGGGGTTTAATGATCCCAACATTCAAGAGATACCACAACAGAATCAAGAGGCTTATCTGGAGCCCACTTAGTAAAATATATATAATCACACCAACACTCTAAGTATCACATTCTTAATTATAAAACTTCCTCAACACCTCTTGGTCCAACAACCGAGATGGTCCTACAATTGAGAAGGGAGAAGAAAAATCAAGAAACAGGGGTTATTGGTAGAAATTGCTTCGAATATTCAACTTTAAGTAAAGGAATGTGGAAATACACGAACCTTATGGATGTCAGTACCTTTTACAATAAACTTTCTAAGATATAAAGCTCCATAACTAGAATATTTTTCACCTCCGTTGCCAGTTTTTACTCTGTTTGTTATATCGATGTTATCAGAAATCAAAAACACATGCAATATGTATATGTATACATATAGGAGAGAGAGAGAGAGAGAGAGAGAGAGAGAAAGAGACTTGTAGTTGGTCGTGTATTACCTGTATCAAATCGAAATTGAGGGAATGTTGATTTCATAAGATGACTTTGAAATCGCAATATGTATATGGATGTCCACAAATTTGTTGCTAAAACCGGGAGAATCGACCTAGGTTTTCCCTGATTTGTGTTCGAAAAAACATTTGTGGTGGGTAATGGAAGAGAGAGAGAGGTTTGTTAAAGATAGGGCGGGGTGGCGAACGCATTGTTTGATGATAATGATAAGAAGGAGATCGAGCAGAGATCCGATGAGAAGATTAGCAAGCAGCGGAGAAGCAGATCGGGGACGAGAGAGGAGGGAGAGGGGAGAATCGATTGAAGGTAGAAAAGAACAAGGCGGGTTTTCAAAATTTTGGGGATTTCATTTTCCCCCGTATCTACTAAAGGCGTGTTCATTAAAATTATAAAGCGACACTTATAGAGGGCGCACATTTAAGATATATGGCCCTCCGTGTTTTTAATTTTTTTTTATATGACACTAGTTTAAGGGCACTCAGTAATGCGCGACCTAAATCCTTAAATTTTTGAAGAGATGACACTTTTTTAATTTCGCTCTCTAATGCGTAACATAAATCAAAGAGCGTCGTGTTTTGCGCGTCGTAAAAGGGTCTTTTTCTTGTAGTGAGTACAAGCATATATTGTTAAAGTTTATGATGAGATTAAAAAACCTTTAATCAATGAAGATCGATTAGATCTTGAACAAGTATATGAATATAAAACAGTAAGAACGCAATAATAAGAACAAGACAAGATTGAATCAAACGAGTCGAATGATTAAAACAAAATCCTCAGAAGAGCTCGATTAAGAACATCAACTGTAGAGGATTGGTAGGTTACAAGAACGATTAAAGAAACCTGTTATGCTCTAGATGAATCGCTATTTCGATAATCTCTAAATCGTTAACCTAATATGCATGCAAGCATTAACTTATATATAATACATAAAAGGCTCACGGTTGGACAGGCCCAAAACCGGAGTACAAAACAGCTATACTAATGAGCCCAAAAGACGCAACATCAAAATGAACTTCAGCCCAACAATCTCCCCCTTTGCGTCAATTTGGAGCGAGACCTTCACTTTTTACTTGGGCCAGCAGCTGAAGCAGGTACCTTCTTCTTCACGGTGTTAAACAGACATTTGGTTATGGAAAGAATGGTCTGTCTAAACCGGATGTACCAGTTGATCATATCATTGAAGTACTTGATGTCATCAGCCGAGTTCTCTTTACACCACTTGATAATTGATAAAACGTGCTCCAAGCAAGCTGTGGTGTAAAGGTGTTTGTCAGCTAAAGCGAAGAGACATTTCTGTCCTTCGGCTCTAGTGAACATAACCGAGTTACGCCTCGGATCAATCTTGCCCATTTGCATTTGGTTTAGATCACTGGCCGATCCCACAGGTGCTATCTTCGGTTTCTTCTTGAAAACTGTGGCGACCTCCTTATCCATTAGGGCAACCTCCATGATGTAGCAGGCCAACATCCTTTTGACATGGTCTATGATGGGACCATATTCGGTTTCATCCGTCAAAAGGATATTATACAGGACAATCCAATCATGAGGATTAAGATTTGGTAGATCCGCCACGGAGATAATATGAGCAGTTCTTGCAGATCCTCGGATGAGCTTGAACTTGACGTTTGTGAATCTCCCCACGGCATAAGGCTTCAGCACCCGAACGTTCACAATCTTCTGGGCGCTCCAAGTAAGGTATTGAGGGCGAGCGGCCTCCAGATAGAAGTCAATGAGCTCCCTGTCAAGCTCATCGTTCGGATGTGGGACTTCAAAAATGTTAGAGAAGGCGTGGAAGATGAACGCCTTTCGATTCAACGGCATATCAAACTGCGAATCGACAGTGTTGTCGCAGTCGAATGATATAACCGGCTCGAGCCATAATATGCTTGGAGTTTCTATGGCCTCTTTAATCATACGTTACCTGGTCCAAGCAGGGAAGAGCGTCTTTCGGCTCTCAAGGAGATCGTGGGCTTCCTTTTGCTTGCGTTCGGCTTCTTCAGCCTCTCGTGCCACACGACTGGCATCATCGTCAGCATTGCGACTGTTCTTTCGTTTCAACATGTCAGCAATGGTCTCCTTGTCTTCATCTTCATCTTCATCTTCTCCCTCAGCTATGTTTTTGCCCTTGTTCTTCACACCCGAACCCGAAGCATTACCAGTTGGAGGTGGTTCGGTTGTGTGAGTAGCTTTGGAGGAAGGAGGTGGTTTCGATCCGGCATCTCCCCCTTGTTTCGGAATGGACACGAAACTCGGTAGGCCTTCGATTTTGCTTAGGAGGTCCATGGCCGGAGAGAGCTTTTCAGCGAGGGTACGCCTCACCGAATGGTTTAGGATGGGGTCGTGTGCTTCCAGGATGTTTGATAATGCGGCGTGGACATCCGAAACACATGTTTTGATAACCTCCCTTTCGGATCGAAGAGCTTCCAGTTGTTGTTGGGAGTTGGAAAGTTGCGTGCTCTTGACCTTGAGGGCGGTTGTTTTACTCGCCAGGACGTCCATCAGAGAATTCTCAGCTGCAAGATCCTCTTGTAGCTTAGCTAGGCGGGCATCGATGGAGGCACGAAGTGCCAAGTTGTCGTCGCTTATATGTTGGCGTAGGGTAGCGAACGAAGTCAACTCCGTGGAGACGAACTTGGCCAATTGTTGAACAATCGGTTCCAGAGTTGTCTTGGTGGCATCGGCGCTTTCCTGCAAAGACTTCAGCATGACAGAAGCGTTAGAGAATAGTTTATCGACTTTTTCGGTCGCTGCCTCACAGGCTCTGGTGGAGGCATCAATCGCAGCAGTTGCTGAGGCCACGGAATCATGTTGAGCCCTGAAGAAGGCATTTTCTGGAGATGGAGGTGGTGGTGAAGCTGGGGGTGTTGTGGTTGGTGTATTTGGAGGTTGAGTGTGGGGTGGGGTAGTTTCAGGTGGTGGCTGAGGTTGGGTTTCGGTTTGTGGTGGTTCGGTTACGGGAGGGGTTTCGGTAACTGGTGGTGTTTCGGTTGATGTGGTAAAGATAGGTGGTGGTATAGGGAAAGAGGTTGGGGGAATAGTGGGGTTTATGGTGGGAATGGAAATAGGAATAGTTGGTGGAGGTGAAGGAACTGGGGATTGATGAAGTTCCATCTCTGGGGTTGGGGACCGAGGTGGTGTGTTGCCTCGTTGAGGAGATTCGTCTCCTTGAGATCCTTCAGAGTCCGAACTTCCTCCCTCAGATTCGCTTGAAGAAGAGGGAATTACAAGCTTTCGCTTTTGTTGAGTCTTCCTCCTCTTCGGCTGTGGGGACTGTGCAACCTTCGGTTGTTTCCTCTTTTTGGGAGAAGGGCCCATTGGTGCTTTGGCCGCTTGCTTCCCTTTTTCACCCTTTTTGCCCCTGTTGGTCGGTTTGTCAGCATCATGGATCGATCTGAGCATATCCGGTGTCAGTTCCCTGGGACCAGTTGGCCAAAACTCCTTGATCGTCCGAATCAACCTGCTGTCAGATGGCACGCTGCCATAATCGTCTCTGGGATGGAGCCAATGAAAGAGAATTTTGATGCATCTGAGACGATGATCTTCTTGGTATGGAATGTACCAACAGAAGACATCGATGCACTGACAGCAGTGGGAACCTCAAACTTGTCCATGGCCCATCTTGTAATCAAGATCCAGAACCTGGCCAACGACACCTCAGAGTGTCGTGATGATGAAGAGAGGCTCTGGATGAGCTGTTGCCATAGGACCATTCCAAAGTCCAGATTAACCCCGTTGTAGATGGCATACATTATTGATAGAAAGAGGCGACTAGCACCATCGGACCCTGAGCTCCTCTCCGACAAGCCCTTGAAAAGGACTGTAAATAAGCCATTCCACTGTGGCGGCAGGCAAGACTTCTTGAACTTGGCGACAGAGGTGAGAACCTCTGTGTATCCCATGTTGTAAAACATGCTAAACAACATCCCAACCGGAATCGTCTCCGGGTTTATTCTTGAAGGGTCAACAGCAAACCCTAGCATTGTGCAGAACCGTTGTCGAGAAACGGAGGTTTTGTGTTCTGCAATCTCGAAAAACACCCGTTCTACGGCCTTGTCGTAGTAAGCAGTCGCGTAGACCTGCGACAGGGCCTCCATGGGCACAGTTTCAATTCTGGAGAGTGCTGGAGCAAGTTGAGAGTACTTCAAACACTCGATGACCGGCGACATGTAGGAGTCGTACGCCAATGGGTTGAGATCAATGACCAGACATTGCTGAGGACGGATGGGGAGGATCTGAGAAGTAGCATGAATGGAAGAAGATTCAGCCATTGTTGAAGTTTTGGAGAAGATGATGAACAGGAGACGGTTTGGGAGTTTTTGCTCTTTGGAAATTTTTGAGGCAGTAAAGAGGTAAAAGGTGGTGTAGACGGCTTTTTATAGTGGGTGATATGAGAGAGAAAAATCGTTTCAAATCTCTTATGGAAATACGAAACGGGTGTTTGAGTGACTGATTGGTGACAGTTGGGGCGTGCGATGATTACGTAGGAGAGAGAGTTTCAGTTTCCTAGGATTACACCGCCCAATAAGCGCCGTTTCAGAAAGAAAATCGTTTCCATTTCCACACGCGCCTTTTGTGCCAGAGTGATGACGCTTGGATTTCGCACACGCGTCCATAAGTGTCAGTAAAAGCGCGGTCGTTTCAAATTCACACGCGCCTCCTTTTTACCGTCGTTTGAATTTTAATCCCTTTAACTCCCGCCGAGTCAGCAACCTTTCGTCTTATCCCCTTTTAAACGGCATCTTTTTGAATTAAACGCCCACGTGGATTGTTTCTGACCACACCTTCATAATTAAGCACCGAGTAATAATCCAGCATGTAAATAATTAGTAACGGAATTTTGGAAAATCAAGGATTTTCGTGCAAAGAGTGTAAAAGAAAAAGAAATAAAGCAACTCTTTTAAGGATATTCTGTGATGTCAATAATGACACGAAACTGATGATCCCGGGCACGAATCTCTTCCTTCAAGGTCAAGAGAGACCTCAAAGTGTTAGTGTGGAATCCCGTTGAATTACGATCAAACACTTATTAATAAATGTTGAAAGGCTTCTTTTAATTAGGCTAATTAAGGGTGGTTTCGCTTTGATTCATCAATTCTATTCTTGATATAAGAAAGAAAGTGAACAAAGTACTTGTGAGACCGGTGTAGCCTGTTGAACAAGTAGGTAGGAATTTATTTTGTATTGGCTTGGATTAATATAAAATCTCAGATAAAAATTTAAAACTGGATCCCTTGGGAAGAAATGTTATGGTGTGTAACAATTTCAGGGGAATCACACAAAAGAAATTTTGAGATTTCATGAAGGTACATTCGTCAATTCTTTGGTGAAAACTTGAGCAAGTTAATTGTTCACCGTCAATTCGTTGGTGTTGAATTTTGGGTTTCACTCAGCTCGTAGTGACACGAAACTAAGATCATAAACACAGATGTTGTGTAACCATAAACCTCAGTGGTAATTTCTGAGAGTCTCAAGGGTTACGATAATGAACCGAATGTAATGGAGAAGTGTAATGGGGATGGTGTAAGAAAATATAGTACCTCTGCTGCGAAAATAAGGACCACGTAGGAAACTCTTAGCTCATGTAAGAAGAGAGTGAGGTAGCTCACGATTAGAATAAATATGTTAGCCTTATTGGGAAGACAAGGTTTGTATATACCAGGTCATGAAGACTGTTATTCAAAATCTTATGAGGCTTGGGACGCATACAGCAGTATGCTTCTAGGGACACATAAGTAATTCATCAATGATATCCCTATAATCAAACAAACACACAAGAAAAAGTAAAAAAAAATATTTTTGGAGTTTTTGAAATTTATACAAGAAATTTAAAAAAAAATAAAAGAAGGTTAAAAAAATATAAGTAGAGAAAGAAAAAAAACTTTGGAAAAAATTTGAAAAACCGAACCCGAACGTTCGGTTGGTTTCGGTTGGGAAAAAGTTGAAAAACCGAACCCGAGCATTCGGTTGGTCTCGGTTCCAAAAAAATTTTGAAAAACCTAACCCGAGCGTTCGGTTGGTTTCGGTTCAGTAAAATTTTGAAAAACCGAACCCGAACCTTCGGTTGGTTTCGGTTCAACAAAATTCTGGAAAACCGAACCCGAACCTTCAGTTGGTTTCGGTTTAGGAAAATTTTAAGAAACCAAGGAGTTTAGCCATGCAATTTGGAAAAACTTTTTACATAAAGAAAAACAAATTTGTGCAAGAAATATACAACATAGAAAAACTACCTTTTAAGTAATGAGCGAGTCAGATGGTTGAACCGAACCCGAACGTTCGGTTAGTTTCGCTTCTTACGTTTGAGGTTGAGAGGTAATGTGAGGTACTGACTGTGATTCCATCATACCTAGCCCTTGCAATATTTTATTGAATGATGCTTCAGGAAGAGCTTTGGTAAAGACGTCAGCCAGTTGATCAGTGGTTCTTACGAAGTGAACTTCGACGTTTCCATCTTCCATGTGATCTTTGATGAAGTGATACCTCAGTGCTATGTGTTTGGTTTTAGAGTGTTGCACTGGGTTATGACAGATCCTAATTGCACTTTCGGAGTCACAATATAGTGGGATCTTCTTCATATTGAGTCCATAGTCTTGAAGTTGACTCTGGATCCAAATCACTTGTGATGTGCAGGATGCAGCGGCAATGTATTCCGCTTCGGCAGTAGACAACGACACACACGTTTGTTTCTTGGATTGCCAGCTGACCAACTTCCCGTCAAGGAATTGACAGCCACCAGTTGTGCTTTTACGGTCGAGTCCACATCCTCCAAGGTCAGCATCAGAATAGGCTTGAACGAAGAAGCCTGAGTTGGATGGATACCATAGACCTAAGGAGGTGGTTCGCTTGAGATAGCGTAAGATGTTCTTCACTGCAAGCATGTGAGATTCGCGTGGGTTTGCCTGAAATCGAGCACAATAACACACAGAAAACATGATATCAGGTCTGCTAGCAGTTAGATACATCAGTGAGCCTATCATTTGACGATAGAGCGTGATATCGACGGCCGGTTTGTCTAGAGAAGGGGTAAGCTTGGTGCCGAATGCCATTGGGACTTTGACTTTTGAGTCTCCCATCATGCCAAACTTCGCTAGGAGAGTCTTCGTGTAAGCTTCCTGATTGATAAAGATGCCTTCGGGTCCCTGTCTTATATTTAAACCAAAGAAAAAGTTAATAGGACCCATTGAGCTCATTTCAAACTTAGTCTCCATCAACTTTCTGAATTCAGCTGTTAAGCTGGGATTCGTGGAGCCAAAGATGATGTCATCGACATAAATTTGAACTATCATAAGGTGGTTACCTTCCTTTTTGCGAAAGAAGGTTGGGTCAACCGAACCTTGTTTAAATTTAGACATCTTTAAAATTTTTGTAAGCGTTTCATACCAGGCTCTTGGAGCTTGTTTGAGGCCGTACACAACTTTATCCAGAATATAGCAATGATTTGGATACTTTTCGTTCACGAACCCAGGAGGTTGCTCCACATATACAGTTTCTTCGAGTTCTCCATTGAGAAATGCACACGTGACGTCCATTTGGAAAACCTCAAAGTTTTTGTGAGCAGCATAAGCCAGGAATATTCTAACAGATTCTAGCCTAGCTACTGGAGCGAAAGTCTCTTCATAATCTATCCCTTCCTCCTGACAGTATCCCTTTACAACCAGACGAGCCTTGTTCCTTATTACATTACCTTCCTTATCCATTTTATTCCTGAAGACCCACTTGAGACCAACAACCGAAGCATCTGGTGGAGTTGGAATGAGGCGCCAGACTTTGTTCCTTTCAAATTCATTCAGTTCGTCTTGCATTGCTTGAACCCAATCAGAGTGATCGAGGACAGTGTTAACTGTCTTCGGTTCAACTTTTGATACGAATGAGTTAAACATACAAAACTCAACCTTTGAAAATAAGGATGTCTGTTTTGCCTTCAGTTGTGATCGGGTCAGAACCTTTTCAGATACATCACCAACAACTTGAGAGATAGGATGATCTCTGGTCCATTTGGTAAGAGGAGGGTAATTCGGATCAAAGGTTGGGTCAAGTTCAGCATTTATCATTTCTTCTGGCTCAGATTGGCTATCGTAATCTAGAGTCATATCATCATGCTCCCCCTCAATTGATGAGCTTTGAGAAACATGAGGTTCAGGGGTTTCTTGTGGTGCTGAGCATCCAGGCGTTGAAGCACCTTCGGTTGGAGGGGTATCTTCTGTTGGAGAAGCACCTTCGGTTGGTGAAGGACCTTCGGTTGAAGTTGTAGAACTAGGCTCCCTCTGGACTTGTGAGCTTGGCTCCCCCTCGACATGAGAACTTGGCTCCCCCTCGACTGAAGCACTGTTGGATGGAGAGTCATCAGTGGGCGATTCTCCTTCATGCATTCTTCTTGCAGCATCTTCGACAATCCGCTTCATATGATCAACTTTGTTGTCAGCTGCACCTGCTTCTGAGAGAGAAGCTTTTTCCGGTTCATCAAAGAGCTCCAGAAATTTCTCATATAAATTGGCGATCGAGACTGTGACTTGGCCAGTTTGAGGAAAGATTTCCCCAGCAGTGTCTTCTTTGGCCTGTAGCTTCTTGACATAGCTATCGTCAAAGGTTACGTAATATGTCTCTTCAATCCTTCTCGAACGCTTGTTTAGGACCCTGTACGCCTTGGATGTGAGCGAGTAACCCAGAAAAATTCCCTCGTCGGCTTTGACATCAAACTTGTTGCGGTGTTCTTTAGAATTAAAGATGAAACACCTTGAGCCGAACACGTGGAAAAATTTCACATTGGGCTTTCTGTTGTTTAATATCTCATATGGTGTGAGCGTGAATCGCTTGTTGAGATAGGACCTGTTCTGTGTAAAACAAGCAGCAGAAATAGCGTCAGCCCAAAAATAAAGAGGTAAGGAAGCGAAACTTAGCATAGTTCGGGCAGCTTCACACAAAGATCGGTTTCGTCTTTCGACTATCCCGTTCTGTTGTGGTGTGTGGGGAGCTGAGAAATTGTGACTAATTCCCTTTTCTGCAAGAAACTCTTCAAACTCCCTGTTCTTGAATTCAAGACCATTGTCGCTCCTGATGTTGCGAACGACCTTCTTGAGCTGAACTTCAATTTGCTTGATAAACACTTTCAGCTTTTGAGTCGCTTCAGATTTGAGCTTTAGAAAGAACACCCATGTAAATCGTGAAAAGTCATCAACAATAACAAGAATATACTTGCTACCACCGATGCTTTCGATAGATGAAGGACCACACAAATCGATATGAAGTAATTCGAGTGGTTCAACAACTTTTGTGTTGATTACAGATGGATGACTTTGACGACTCTGCTTCCCCATTTCGCATGCAGCACACAAATGCTCTCTGTCGAACTTGAGCAATGGAAGACCCCTAACATGACCTCCAGTGACAAGTCGGTTGATATCTTTAAAGTTGAGATGTGAGAGTCTTCGGTGCCACAACCAGCTTTCTTCGGATTGAGCTTTTGATAACAGGCATATGGCTGGGTTTCCTTTGATAGGTTTCATGTTTAGAGGAAACATTTCACCCTTTCGCTCGGACTTAAGTATCACTTTCTTTGTCTTTTTCTCTATGATTTCAGAACCTTCATCATCGAATGAAACTTTGAGACCTGTACCTCCAACAAGCTGAGATACACTGATGAGGTTGTGTTGGAGTCCTTCCACATAAGCAACCTTCCTTATAGTAAAGTCTCCATTTGTTTTCATTCCGTATCCCTTTATGGTGCCGAAAGAGTTATTTCCAAACTTGACGTTGCCACCATTTGCAAGAGATCTGTATTCCCTAAGCTCCTCTTTCCTCCCTGTCATGTGACGCGAGCAGCCACTATCGATGTACCATTCTTCGTCGAACTGCTCGTCACTTATAACCTGCAAAAATTAAGCAGATTTAGGAACCCAAAGTTTCTTGGGTCCACGTGAGCTTTTCATGGGAACGGGAACAGTAAGAGAGATGTCAACTAGATATGTTCGTTTTATTAGAGTTGTTTCATCTTTCTTTTTAATGGTAAAAACTTTTATTTTGTTAGGATTGGGTGCGTTCGGTTTGGACTCTGGTTTGGATTCATTAACCTTCTGCTTTCCCTTTTGTTCAGCTGACGGATGAGAACGGACAGAATTTGCTTTAGGGCAAGAAGGAGATGAATTGGTAGACGAATTAGAAGAGGTAGAAGAAGAGGGTTTAGATGGAGATGACTTCTTGACTGGAGACTCTAGGTGACCCTTTTGCTTTTGATCTTTGGAGGGACTGACCTTGGAGTCTTGTCCTCTTTTGACTTCAGAACCGAACCTTTGCTTTCGGTTGGAATCGTCTTGTGAACCGAACCTTGGCTTTCGGTTGAAGTCTGTCTTGGAACCGAACCTTTGGTTTTGGTTGAAGTCTTTTTCAGAACCGAACCTTTGCCTTCGGTTGGTATTTTCTTGTGAGCCGAACCTTGGCTTTCGGTTGTTGTGAGATTCAGGCTTTCCTACAGGATTGTTTTCATACTTCAGATTCTTGTCTTGGTGTGAGAAGTATGCATTCTGGGATTGCCAGAATTGTTTCCTTTCCGAAAGGTTCTTCCTGTATCTTAGATTCCTTTCTCTCTTCCTGTTCCTCATCTGCTTAGGTTGATGATGAACATTCGCTTTCGTTTTCGGAGTCTCCTTGGCTGGTTCCTTTTGAACTGTAGGAGCTTTATTTTGAGCCGAGGGAGCAGAGGGAATGTCTGTAGAAGTTCCACTTTGAGCTGAGGGAGTAGAGGTAGTGTCTTCTTTTTCCGAACGATCATCCTTCTGAGGAATATCTTTCGTACCACTGGTGCTTGGCTCATCGAAATTATCCGGCTTGTTCAAGGGTTCAGGTATGTATCTTCCTTTACTCATCCATGAGGTTCTTTCAGATAAGCCAATAGTTTCGTTTGCATTATCTATTGGAGCTTCCCAGAAGTACTCATCACAGCCATCAGCATTGTCTTCGTTTACAATAGCTGTGAGTTCAGCTGTTTGATGTTCGGTTACTCCAGTCACCTTGTATACTTGATTCGGAGTGGTCCTGACCTTTTGATACACAACTGCTTTCTCTACTAATTTCGGGGACTTTTGTTGGGACAATCGAGCGAACTCCACAGAATTTTCAGAAATTAGATTTTTGTGGTTTTCAAGTTCGCTTTTAACAAATTCTGAGCAGTCAACCGTGTCCTTTACAGAAATTTCACTCATGTTTTCGTCCTCGTTAAGCTCAGATGCATTTTCAACATCAATTTTGTTTTCTGAGCTTACGTTGGCGTTTAGAGAGTCAAATTTTTGCATGGTTTCGGTTCTCAGTTTAACTCTGTCATTTTCATCCAAAAGATTTTTGAGCATGTCCTTGTGGTCCTTGGATTTAATGAAGGACTCAATTTTGTCCAGTCCAAACATGTAGGCCGGATTGATATCATCAGACGATATCACACTCTCACAATTATAGGCTTCAGCATCGATTTCATCCTCCTTAAACTCTAGGAAGGGTAAAATCATGCGATGGATCTTTTGGCCTATCTCACAATCCAAGTGAAGCTGAGTAATATTAGAGTATAGACGTTTAGCAATTAAACAAAAAACATTTCGCTGTTTTAACAATTTTAAATTGTCTCTCTGCAAATAAATGTTTTCGTCTTTAACTTTAACTAATTCTGATTCCTTTAACTCGATCCACATTCTCCGCTCCTCACTCTTCGACGCCACCCTGCTTAATTAATCAGTTAGGTTAGAATTGGTGACTCGAGTTTGAGTTAAGCTACTATCTAGATGAGAAATTCTTGTATTAACATTTTTAGTTCTTTCTCATATGAGGATGGTGGTACTTTAGATGAAATAAAAACATATTATACCTTCTTTATCAGTTCATCGAGCTCATTGAACTGCTGGCTGAGTGGTTTGGCCGTAAAGCACATATCCTCCTGTACCTTCGGTCCATAGCTTCCTCCATCGGTGTTGTATCCCCTCATTTGTGATACGTCAGTCACCATGAAGCATTTTCCTCCACTGCTTTCCTCCTTAGCCACATAAGCCTTTCCGTGGGTAGGCTTCCTCACTTCATCGTCTTCTGAGTCAGTAGACCAAACTTCAGTGCTACCGAACTCGTCATCATTAACCGAACCCTGCACAATAAGAGCATTAATAGAAGGGTTAGCGGTAGACTTCTTCTTTCTCAACTCATCCAGTCTCTTTTGCAACACAGCTTCCTCATCATTTCCATCGTCCTTTTCAGCCATCTTCTTAAGAACACAGTCCTTAGCATAGTGGTTTTTCCCACCACAATAGAAACAGCTTACTCCAGAATCGCCATCCACCTTCGGTTCCTTCTTGGGCTCCTCAGCCTTCGGTTCATTGTTCACCTTTTCAGAGCTGTAACTCCCCTGCCAGTTTCGGTTCTTGTTGCTAGGGAATCTCTTCTTTATGAACCTCTTAGGATTGGACACCATCATGGCATAATCCTCGGACGTGAGGTCATATTCCTCCAGGTTGAGGTCTTCATCCTCCATCACAGCTTTACTTTTAGATAGGAGGGCCAACGAACCAAGACTAGAAACGACGTTCTTCTCTTGCACCACAATCTTCTCTTGGGACTTGAGAATGCCCACCAGTTTCGCCAAAGAGTATGATTTAAACTGCTCATGGGCTTTGACTGTGGAAACCACTGCTCTCCACTCAGACCTCAGTCCGTTCAAGAAAGTAACCTTCTGTTCGATAAGCTTCCTTTCAATGTCGTGTTTGATCATCTTGCTGAGAAGATGATTGAAGCGATCAAACGTCTGGGTCACCGTTTCTTCGTCCCCTTGCTTGAATTCTCCAAACTCAGATAGAAGCAAGGTTTGGATAGAATGTTCAAGATCCTCGTCTGTAGAATACAGTTCACGAAGTCTATCCAAAACTTCCTTTGCCGTCGTGCATGAGCTGACCAATCTGAATGTGTCGGACTGAAGGGCGAATCTGATCAACCTTAACGCCTTAATATTGCACTGGAATTTGTCCTTTTCATCTTGTGCAATATCCTTCACGTCCTTTAGCAGATCATTGTACTCCTTTTGAGTCTTAACGATTCTGGATGTAGCAGAATGAGAAAACGGTCCGTTGATGATGGCTTCTCATATGAGGTACCCATTATCCTCCGATCCAATCACGTAGTCTTCAAAGTGATGCGCCCATACTTCATAGTCATGGATGTATAAGATTGGAATCTTTGTCGTCGAACCAATGCTGTTGGAAATATTAATTGGATTTGATTGCGTCGCGTCCATTATGATCGTAAAAACCTGTTCAAAGATCAGACTTGTAATAAAGCAGATTAGGGCAAAACAATAAATATCAAGATACGTCAATAATGAGATGACGGCTCAATATATATCGATAGTTGCGGAAAAACCCTAATGGAAATCTTTTTCACAGAAAAGATGTGTATCGATAGTTGCGGAAAAACCCTAATTGGATTTGATTGCGTCGCGTCCATGGAGGGTCAGAACTAAATTGATGTGTTCGATTAAGTTCTATGTTAAACAAATCAGAAATCGGGAAACAAACTATTGGACAGTACGATTGAATGTGTTCCATGTGTTTGTTCGGCTGATATCTTGAGAACAGAGGATTCTATGATCACTTATCTAAAATGGTACGTCTAAGTTCGACAAAGACATTTAGAGCAAAGATTGCTAGTCGGATCCTGAAGTTATACTTACAACTATAGTTATTAGACTTATCCAAGTGGAAGACTGTTCGATAAGGTGTCTAAGTCCATAACTATATTTGGTATGTACCTGACCCAAGAGTAGCATGGTCCATTTGGATTGCACTTCACCAGAACAATTTGGACTTTTGAGAAGAGGATAATTATGATTTATTAATATATTATAAGTTCTAATATATTAATATGAAATCATATTATTTAATTAGTATTGATCAAGAATTAATTTTGTGATCAAAAGATAATAATTAAATATAAGGGGTTGGTTTGGTAATCATTCATTCTTATAAAGTGGACTAATGATCCATATTTCTTTATGTTGGGCTAAACCCAAGTGGTGACCCATGGATACTCCATGGAGGTTTTAACCCATGGAGCATGAGGGATATGGAAGTTCATTAGGGTTTATATGTGTAACCCTAGTTTGCCACACTATATAAGAGACCCTAAGGCTACCAAAATTTGCACCTGAGTGTACACACAAGAGTGCTAGCTGATTTTGAGTGCAGGGAATACTCTCTATAGTTTTTCCAAGTGTTAGTGTTGATTTGTGATTCCACTTGAGGCGTTCACATTATTGGTGCTAGGCTCTTAAAGCTCCAAGCAATAAGCTACAAGAAAAGGTATGTTATCTAACTAGTTTTATTACTCAAGTATCAAATTTTTGTATGCTAGTTAGGGTAATACCTTGGAAAATGACACTTTGCATGTATATTAGAGAAAACATAGATCCAAGGTATTTTGGGTTGCATGTATACCTTAGGAGTGTTAGAATGCTCAAAAACCAAAATTTACATCCCAAATCTAAAAGTCACAAGCCTACCCACTCCTTCTTCGAACTCGAAAAACTGGAAGGACATAACCCTCGTCGTAGATAGTGACATTCCAATCCATCTGCCAATCACTCATCCTCCGGCCAAATTATCGATCCGCTCCCGACAACTGCTTCCTTCTTGAGTCCCGTGACCCAACTTGCACTATTTTAGTAAGGCTCCTGAGACCTCAAAATCAACTAATGCACTTAGGTCTGCACCATTCAACCCCAAACTGACACGGCCACTAAAGCACAACAATTACTCGACTCATCCTCAGCTTAAACAACCATAACTAAAAGATTGACATATACAAAAACAAAGCCACGAGTCATGGTTACCCAACCATGCTATCTACCCTCAACCAGGCTCCTTATAATCCTCGTGACTTCCATGATTTGAGTATGGAACTTGTGCTTCCAATAGTACGGTCCTAATACTACCTTTTACACCTATCCATACTGTAACATCCCAAAAATTTCAATAAAATTTAAACTTTTCAAAGCAACCCTTTTTCCATAGAAGTGTTTACAAAACCGTTGTTCCCCAAATGTTATTAAACAATCAGAATCTCTTTTAACATAGTTTTCAAAACATTTACATTATTAGAGTTTCCTAGAAATCATAAGTCCAAAACGCGAGGTTGTGTACGGTCACGCCTTCACCTTGTCATGATCCACTGAAGTACCTGAAACATAATCAAAAACTGTAAGCCAGAGCTTAGTGAGTCTTCACCAAAATACCACTACATAAACATAATAGACAACATCATGCACAAATGAGCCTTTAACCAAACTGGACCGCCTCGCAGGGCCTTCAGCCCATCTGGACTGGTCCTGAGCCTTCGACATGACTAGATTGCCTCGCAGGGCCTAGAGCCTATCCGGAAAACTCTTCGGGCCTTCGGCCAGACTGGACCGCCTCGCAGGCCATCAGTCTATTTGGGCCTCCCTGGGTCTGTTAGCCTTCAAAACAAAGCAGGATCGCCTCAAACCAACCATACACACATATGTCGACATACATAACCCATAAACACATAATCAATCAATAGGCAAGCACAGATCATACAGATCAATAAGCATAGCATCATCCTATCTACCAGGATACTGATCTAATAGATCATAACAACATAGCAACATCCTATCTACCAGGATACTGATCTAACAAATCATAACAGCGTAACAACATCCTATCTACAAGGATACCGACCTAACAAATCACAACATCATAGCAACATCCTATCTACCATGATAACAATCCAAAAGGTCTTGGTGCCTTTTACCCTTAAGTACAGTGAGGAAAACTCACCTCGAATGGAGAAGCTCCTTGAAAGAAATCCCTAGTTGCAGCCTTGCCAGCTTCCCGAACTATCAATATCAACAACACACCCAATTAGAATTTAGGTTCCATGTTATAAACCAATATCCAAACTTGGGGTAAAATGACCATTTTACCCCAGGCCCAACATACACCAAAACTAAGGCCCAAAACCAAAAGATCCTCAAAGGCTCACTAATGGCCTAATTTTCCAAATAGGGCCCAACCCCATATGGGTCTTATCCTAAGCCCATAATTTCCTTAAATACAAATCAGATTACCACAAACACCCCTTGAGACAAACTTAGTCAAATACATAAGTCAAAAGTCAGACTCAACGGTCCAAGTTGACCTAACTTTTCGAGTTTCTCCATAAATCTGCACAGATCGAAAAACCCAAGTCAACTCACCGAGTTTACACACCAACTCGTCGAGTTCCTTTATTCCTCTAGAAATGTCGGGGAAAACCGAGCCAACTCGTCGAGTTCGCTCAAAGTCTAGCAGCTTAATTCATTAAGCACCTAATCCATAAAGGCATGGCCACAAATCATAGATATGATTTCCTTGGGCTGGAAAACCACGTAAAGTTGCTAACTTTATGTCCATGCATGGCTAGATGAAGCTCTTATGCTTCAAATGAACTTAATACTCAACTTAATGCATGCATGACATCAATATCCTCCTAAAGTTTGCACCTTTAAGCTCAAGGGTAGCAAAATAAACTCAGATTTGAAAGGATGAACCTTTACACCACCCATTTTATCCATAAACTCAAAAGGAGGCCAAAGTCACAATAAACCCCAAATGAGAATATATAAGCTTTTAATCACCAAGTTCCAGGCTTTTTACCTCAAATAGCAGCCAAAAGTGTGATAGATTTTGGATCCCAAAGCTTCCCTCCAAGCTAAATATCTTCAAGCTCTTCCAAACCTTCACCAAGCACCAAAAGCATACAACAATCCACTCAAAACCGAAATATTCCCAACAAGAAGCTCACGACTTGATTTAGGGTTTCAAGAGGACAAGGAGGCTGATAAGGAGGCCAAAAGAAAAACTTGAGGCCTTTAAATAGGGTGCAAAACCCTAAAAATTAGGGTTTCCTTCTGAGTGGCCAAGTCGCCAAGTTGAGGCTCCTCAACTCGTCGAGTTGTCTCATTAAACTTCGTAGTCAAGCCAACTTCTACTCGCTGCGTTGAGACTCCTCAACTCGTCGAGTAGACCCATTAAATCCCATGAATCTTCATATTCAACTCGCCGAGTTGGCTCCTCTAACTCACCAATTTCAACTTGAAATTGGCATAATTCCAAAAATTAACTTTATAGATTCTGAGTGTTACAACTCTCCCCCCACTTAAATTAGATTTTGTCCTCGAAATCGCTCCTTATTAATACTCATAACAAACGACCAATCCAATGATCACAATCAGAAATTCTTTGCCTAATACAATCTTCCCATGGCAACCGGAACCCAAACCGAAATTTCCATCCCAAAGACAACAATTAAAACCTCATCCCATGCAAACCACTTCTACCCTTATGAGAACTGAAATCTATAATGGTCTGACTCCCCAATAGACCATCCACACTGAAACAACTCCATGCCAAGCTCTCGACGAATAGCAAACCAACCATAACACTTCCAACTCTGATCATACAACGGTCTATCTCGATCAACCGAAACCATCCCTAAAATATTTCTTCAAGCCCGATGAAGGACGAACCCTCAATCCTTTGAATACTAACCAATCTTACTTCTCCTGAGATCCGCAACCTAAAGTCTCAATGGTCTGACTCCCTGTCAAACCTCCCACACCGAACTATCACCAAGCCAACCTCATTGAGTCTCATACCAACCAAAATACTTCCAACCCCTTATCACATTGCTGCTTCAAAGGGAAACAAAGTCATTGACCATATATAGTGAAAAAATACTTATACTCGACAGAAGGCTCAGATAATCCTTTGAGTAGAAGATTCGCCCATGCATCGGTTAAACTCAGACGAGAGTTGTACAATAGGGTCAAACCAATTTCTCTGAGATTATTTAATCATGCTATGACTGGCTTATCATTTCCCAAACTCCCAGATGTTCCACACACATATGTGTAATCCCACGTCACTAATATTGCCCAAAACACTAATGTTGCCCAAAACATTGACACTGCCCAAAACACTGCTGCTAGGAGCCTGAAACCTCCTCACTAGTCCAACCTTCACAATGGTAGAACCATCCATTTGAATCCACCCCATACCCTAACCAGAGCATTACTAGAACCATGAAGAATGATCCTCAAACCACACTGACTACGATTCTTATCCCAAAACCAAACCATATGAAAAACTCAAAATCTTAACACCCTTGACTATATGTTATGCCATTACCGACCACTGCTTTGACGAGCAACTATGATCCAACAATGAAATTTTGTGATACATCCAACCCTTACCGACTCCAATGTACTCCCACCTGGGCACTCACTCGATACAATCCCTAATAACTTTACAACTTATGACTGCATAAGGAATTCCAACTTGAGAATCACAAATCTAACAACGGCTTACGAACAACTGAAATTATTGCATACAATCTACCGAGACTTTCTGATACCTGACTGATACTTGCCTCAATCCTTACTACTTTCCTTATCCAAGCAATTCTTACAAAAATAAAGTTGCATACGATCCACAAAAAGGATAATGCTCGAACTCTTGATCCAAATCGGAAGCTGAAACCCAAGCGAACCATGCACATAACTCGAACCAAGAGCCCCCAAATCCATCTTTCCCAATTCACACGGAACACCCCCATACACATACTTAAGATACCCAAAATCTCATCCGAAGAGAAAAGAAACACCAGTGATAATCGACATGCCACCTTAATCAAAACAGAAAACATCTTCATGATCGGTCAAACAAGACCCCATACTGGATTGAACGGATTCCATCACTACCCCACTAGCTCGAGAAGACCTCCAAGATGATCATAAAGGTTACCAAAACCTGAGTCTGCTATGAACCAAGCTCCGACTCTACCATTGGGGGTAACACACCTAAAGACCGAACAAATAGAATATACTGAACACGAGGGTAGCTGACATATTCCTTGACCTTTAACTGGTACCATTTAAATCCTTTAGAGAATTCCCGCTGAATAACGAACTCAACGACTAATGGCCTTGAATACCTTGACACCCAAATTAGAGAAACCACAACCCACCTAGAGCAGAATATACCTGCTTCTAAAAAGGTCCCACCAACCAATATCTGCTAACATATCTGAAAGCAATAAACCAAGCAGCGAACTGACAGAATCCTCAATAACTGACATTCAACTTGAGAATTCCAATTCTCCCCCACTTAGAACTCAAACCACTGCCGACTGGTGTTGAAACCAAAACATAACTCGAGCAGCCCATCCAGGTACAACCAGCCTTAACCATGAAATGAAAATCATCTATAGAATGGTCTTCCAAATACTGAATAAACGAACCCCACGAGGAACCTGAAATACAGCTAAAGACCTCGGATCTTCCCATAATAACCACTTACAAAGCATAACCAAATACTAATTTACGAGCCAAACATACACCCCTGCATGCAACCCAAACGACAATCTGACACCTGACTTCCCATATCCTAAGGATACAACCCTTGCTCACATCGCTAAGGTACTCATGCCACATCAGATCACTTGCGCACACCAGCGCCAACATGTTGTCACCCATCACCACGACCAACGGACCTCAAGCTGAGAATCCAACCTAACTTGGGAGGTCACTAGCCTGCCCACTCCTTCGAACCTGGAAATCTGAAGGGTGAGATCCTTGTCACAGATAACGACAATCTAATCTGACAATTTGTCACTTAAATCCCAGATGTAAACTCCAAGTCGGTAATATCAACCACTTCCTCTTCGTATCTCGAGGTCCGAGGCACGAACTCTATTAAAACCTCGAGACTTCCAATCAACATACTCATCCGGGTTTGAAACATTCAACCCACATCAAAATTGTCACAAGGGCCTGAGAAAACAGAAAACCCATCATCGCATGAGCGACCCAAGCCAAAAGATCAACAGATACGGAACCACTGCCTCAAACCATGGTATCTAACCATGCTATCTACCCTGACCAGCCTTAGAATCCTCGAAATGCTCCTCAATTTGAGTATGAATCCTATGCTTCCAGTAGTACAGGCCCAATACTACCTTCCACACCTATCCATACTCTCTTCAAGAATCCTTTTGAGTCCTCTAAGACCTGATCATAAAATATTCCTGAAACCTGCCTAACAGCGAAACAACCGCACTATTGGACTCCCTAGGGTATCCTAGGGTTCCACAATGCACAAAGCAAGCAACATTTGTGCAGAGAAGCCGACTGACACTAAATGCAATAAAATATGACATATCCTCCTATGAAATCCTTTATCTCAAAATTCCAGCACCTTGCGCGCATCTTCGCCCTGCCCTCACTCTCTCAAGAGTGGCTAATCCTTCCTCATGTCGACCCACTATGAACTGCTCTCAAAGGGAAACCATCGCTACATCATACAACAACGCCATTGGCCATCTGAATCCAAAAGATTCACCATACCACAATTGCCACATGACTCTCAATTGGTGCCAGATGACTATCGCATGAATACAACCACGTGCCCTACAATTTAAACAATCTTAGGGGAAAAGATTCAATCCCACAATGGTTGGAATCAGACAAGAGCTACAAAGCAAGACCAAACCCCTCAACCTAAGATCGTTTAAACCATGTAGTATGTGACTTAGCATATCCAAACAATAGCCAGTTCACACGCGAAAGAGTCGCACACCAGCCAAACAAGGGGACTCTATAGGAACTAAGGCATCACATAATTAGGCAAATCTATCATGCAATTCCTGAAGATCCCTAGCCTATCACTAGCATGTTGTTCTAACATATCACAATATCAAATATCAGTATGGTATTTTAGGGTCTACTTATTGGCTCCGACTGATCGTACACATCACATCCTCCTTAAGTATTTTGAAAACCATTTTGAAAATCTTTTTCTTTAGTTTGAGACTGGATTCACATGAGTGTTCTTCCAATTCACTCAAACCAAGGCTATGACACCAACTTGTAACATCCCAAAGATTTCAATAAAATTTAAACTTTTCAAAACAACCCTTTTACTATAGAAGTGTTTACAAAACCGTTGTTCCCCAAACATTATTCAAAAATCAGAATCTCTTTCAACATAGTTTTCAAAACATTTACATTATCAGAGTTTCCCAGAAATCATAAGTCCAAAACGCGAGGATGTGTACGGTCACACCTTCACCTTGCCACGATCCACTGAAGTACTTGAAACATAATAAAAAATTATAAGCCCAGAGCTTAGTGAGTCTTCCCCAAAATACCACCACATAAACATAACAGACGATATCATGCATAAATAAGCCTTCAGCCTAACTGGACCGTCTCGCAGGGCCTTCAGCCTATCTGGACCGCTCCTAAGCCTTCGGCATGACTGGAACGCATCGCAGGGCCTACAACCTATCTGGATTGCTCGTCGGGCCTTCGACCTAACTGGACCGCCGTGCAGGCCTTCAGTCTATCTAGGCCGCCATGGGTCAGTTGGCCTTCAGCACAAAGCAGGACTGCCTCAACCCAACCATACACACATGTCAACATATACATAACTTATAAACACGTAATCAATCAATAGGCAAGCACATATCATACATATCAATAAGAATAGCATCATCTTATCTACTACTATACTGATCCAACAAATCATAACAATATAACAACATCCTATCAACCAAGATACCGATCTAACAGATCATAACAACATAGCAACATCCTATCTACTAGGATACCGTCCTAACAGGTCATAACAACATAGCAAAATCGTATATACCAGGATAAAAATCCAAAAGGGTCAGCCTTGGTGCCTTCGACCCTTAAGTACAGTGAGGAAAACTCACCTCGAATGTAGAAGCTCCTCGAAAGAAATCCCTAGTTGCATCCCTGCCAGCTTCCCGAGGTATCAATACCAACAACACACGCAATTAGCAATTGAGTTCCATGCCATAAACCAATATCCAAACTTGGGGTAAACTTGAGGCCCAAAACGAAAAGATCCTCAAAGGCCAACTAATGGCCCAATTTTCCAAATTGGGCCCAACCCCATATAGGTCTTATCCTAAGCCCATAATTTCCTTAAATACAAATCAGGTTACAAAAAACACCCCACGAGACAAACTTGGTCAAAGATATAAGTCAATAGTCAAAGTTAACGGTCCAAGTTGACCCAACTCGCCAAGCTGTCCTTCAACTCGTCGAGTTTCTCCATCAATCTATGTAGATCAAGAAAACCCAATTCAACTCGTTGAGTTTACCCCCTAACTCATCGAGTTCCTTTATTTATCTGGAAATATCGGGGAAAACTGAGCCAACTCGTCGAGTTTATCCATAACCTCGCCGAGTTCGCTCAAAGTCCATTAGCTTAATTCATTAAGCACCTAATCCATAAAGGCATGGCCACAAAGCATAGATCTGACTTCCTTGGGCTGGAAAACCACGTAAAGTTGCTAACTTTACGTCTATGCATGTCTAGATGAAGCTCTTAAGCTTCAAATGAACTTAATACTCAACTTAATGCATGCATGACCTCAAGATCCTCCTAAAGTTTGCACCTTTAAGCTCAAGGGTATAAAAAACAAACTCATATCTGAAAGGATGAACCTTTACACCACCCATCTTATCCATAAAATCAAAAAGGAGGCCAAAGTCACAATAAAACCCAAATGAGAAGATCTAAGCTATTAATCACCAAGTTCTAGAATTTTTACCTCAAATGGCTGCCAAAAGTGTGATAGATTCTGGATCTCAAAGCTTCCCACCAAGTTAAACATCTTCAAGCTATTCCAAACCTTCACCAAGCACCAAAAGCACATAACAATCCACTCAAAACCGCAAGATTCCCAACAAGAGGCTTACAACTCGATTTAGGGTTTCAGGAGGACAATGAGGCTGATAAGGAGGCCAAAAGAAAGACTTAAGGCCTTTAAATAGGGTGCAAGACCCTAAAAAATAGGGTTTCCTTTTGAGTGGACAACTCGCTGAGTTAAGGCTCCTCAACTCGTCAAGTTGTCACATTAAACTTCGCAGTCAAGTCAACTTCTACTCGCCGAGTTAAGGCTCCTCAACTCGTCGAGTAGACCAATTAAATCCCATGATTCTTTATCTTCAACATTCCGAGTTGGCTCCTCTAAATCACCGATTTCAACTTGAAATTAGCATAATTCCACAATTAACCTTCTAGATTTCAGGTGTTACACATAGTTTCGTCAAGAATTATCCTGAGTCCTTTAAGTTACCTACTCATAATAGCACTTCCAACACTTTTTAAACAGCATACCAACCGCACTAAAGCACTCCCTAGGATCCCCTCACCTCCCCTGCCATTAGTTGCTGAAAAATCTCTATTAATGTCAGCTAACCACTTCATGAATATAATTACACAAAATAAAACTTAAATAATCCTTCAACTAAAAGAACCAACCCTACGACTGTTAGACTCAAACGAGAGTTGCGTAATAGTACCAAATGCTTCACTCTAAGATTATTTAACCTTCATAGCATGTAATTTAATGTATTCATTTGATAGTTAATTCACATCAATATGAGTCCCACAAAGCACGAAGCAAGCAACATTCGAGCAGTGGGGTCGACTGGCACTAAAACACAACAAAATTAGAAAGATTCTCGTATGCAGTTATCGATCTCTAGACCCAAGCATCTAGGTTACACATTCACCCTATCCTCACTCTATCAAGAGTGGCTAATTATTCTCATCCTTACCTGATATGAATCTCACCCACTCATGAAACATCCACCAACCCTGCATCTACTCGTGCATGCTAATCATACATAACGTTGGATCCCATAGACAGTCGAATACTTGACTCTACCCTAAGCCCTTGATCAAGCAAGAGTAGGAAATAAAGCTAAATCAAACATTCTTAGGCTATAGAATCTTTTCCATGTACAACTATAATGCACCCACTAAGCAAATACAGTAATGATGTCAAGTTCAAACAAGAAGTAACCCTATGCTATCAGGAAATTCTATCATGAAATTCCTGAAGATCCCTAGCCTATCACTAGCATGCAGTTCTACCATAATCATCATAAACAAGTAACAGTGTGGTAACTTAGGGTAACTTTCTTGCTCAGACTGATCGTACACATCTCATGCTTCCATGGTTACTTTTGAAAATAAATTTGAATTTAATTTTGAAAATAATTTGGAACTATTTGAAAATAATTTGAAAACTTTCATAGATCCTTAGTTTGAGTCTGGATTCACACAAATTTTCATCCAATTCACTAAAACCAGGTCTCTGATACCAACTTGTAACACTCCAAAAATCAAAGAAATTTGAAATTTTCAAAATAACCATTTAACATCATTCTTTACAAAAGAGTCATTGTTTCCAAAACATAGTTTCAAAATCAAAGTTTTCCCAAGACCCAAAGCTGTAAAAACAGGAAGTCGTGCACGATCACGAATTTGCTTTCCCACAATCATCTGAAGTAGCTGAAACCATAGACTAAAACTGTAAGCCAAAGCTTAGTGATTTCCCCTAAAGTATCACCACACAAACATATAATGGGTCTACAACCTCCTGGTTGGATTACCCCTGACCTACAACCTAACAGATGGAATGTCGTGGCCCACAACCTTACTGTTGGAACACCTAATAAATAACGGGTCCACAGCCTCCTGGATCGATTGCCCCCAGCCCATAACCTTTTAGATGGAATTCCCCGGTCTGTTGACTTACAATACAAAGCAGTACAATCTCAACCCCACCATAACATGTCAACATGTGCATAACAAATAACATATATCCAACAACAGATAATCATATAACCAGTAAACAGACTAACAGCCAGATCTACAGATCACTATTGTATAACAACATCCTAGATACCATAATACATAACTAAAGGGGTCAACATTGGTGCGTTCGACACACAAGAACAGTAAAGAAACTAACCTCCCAGTTTGACAAATAGTTAAACAATACACTGCTCTGAAAATCGGCTCTACAAGTCACCTATTCAACGGATAGAGACCAAGGGTTAACTATAGCTCAAAATACCCAAAAGTCAAACTTGGTTAACAGTGGTTAAAGTCAAAGTCAATGGTCAAGGTCCAAAAGTCAATATTTCTTCCCAGCGGAGTACGCCCTACGTACCAAGAGAGTATGCCCATCGTACTCTGATGTTGACCCAAAAGAAGGGAGTTGACTGTGTACGTGCAGTGTACCACCAGGTATGCCCAACGTACGCAGACACGCATCCTAGTACCAAAACTCCATTAAGAGCTTATTTCATTAAACCCTTACGTCCAAAACTGAGATCCCAACCCAAAATGATGTCCTAAGTCATAAAATTTCCAACTTTATGACTATGCATGGCTATAAAGTGCTTAATGTCCAAAACTGTAAGTTCTTGACCCAATAAGACATCACAACTCTTGAATGTAAGGGATAGAAGTGAAGGCTTTTGAGCATTCTAACACTCCTAAGGTGTACATGCAACCCTAGAAACCTTGGATCTATGTTTTACCATGATACATGCAAAATTGATTTTCCAAGGTTCATAACCTATCTAGCATACATGGGGAACTTTTAAACATAAAAGTTAGTAAGAAATACATACCTTTTAGATGCTTGGATTCCTTGAAAACCTTGTGAGCCTATCACCTCAAGTGTGATGCCTCAAATGTCTCACACAACACCAAATACACTTGGAATAACCTTGAGAGAAAATAGAAAACTTCTAAAATCAGTTATGCCCTCTTGTTCTCACTCGTAGAGACGATTTTGGTTGCTCACATATTCCTTTTATAGTGTGTCTAAGTAGGGTTACACCATGTAAACCCTAACTTGACATGGCTCTTCATTTCCATGATCCATGGGTTCAAAAACACCATGGAGCATCCTATGGGTTTTAGCCCAACTTGATAATCCATGGAGCATTAGCCCACTATACAAGTAATGTGTGATTTACACAATCAACCCATATATTTAATTAGTCTTCTTTTGATCACTTAATTAATTCCAAATTAATTTTTGATCAATACTAATCAAATAATATTATTAATATATTAGAACTTATAATATATTAATAAACCTTAAGTGTTATTTCTCTCATTTCAATCTATCCAAATGCATGATGCCAAGCAACCCAAATGGACCATGCTAATCGGGTCAACTACATTCCAGAAATAGTTATGAACTTAAACACCTAATCCAACAAGAAGGGCAAATATTACATTTTTATGGTTCATGATAGCTCTATAATGGATAAAGTTTCCAACTTTATCCATTATAATGGTCCCAACAAACAAGATCTAGTCTTTAAGCCTCAAAGGGACCAAAAAGTGCATCTTTTTTCAATTTAATCCATTAAGTCCAACTCTCAAACCTTCATATCTGAATGAAAATGATGTTTAGATGGATAAAGTTTACAACTTTATATATAACAAGGTCACAAACTTTCAAGATCTAAACTTTATGCACTTAAAGTGATCAAAAGCTCATAACACCCAAAACTAGCTAGATCTAACAATTTCAACATCAAGATTCAAACTTTATACTTCTAGAAGAAAGATCAATGTGAACAAAGTTTGGATCTAGAAGCTCCAATGCAACCAACACTTCTTCAATGAGTTCCTTCATCTCAAAGGTGCACCAAGAACACTCCAAAGCACTTAAAAACACCTTCTTTTTTGCTTATAAGGCTCAATCTAGGGTTAGGTTTCAAGAAGGGTGTTGGAGAGGTGGAGGATGATAATGGAATGGGTTTGGGGAAGTTAAGGAGCTTAAATAGGGCTTAAACCACGAAAATATGGTTTGAGAACTGATCGCATACACCCAACGTACTTAATTTATGCCCAATGTACTAGAAATGCCCTAGTACGCCCAGTGTACGCGACTGAACGCAAAACCTCCCTAACTTCAAACGGTGTAACTTCTTCGTTCCAACTCCGCTTTCGACACTCTTTATATCCACAAAAAGGTGTTGAAGAGATCTATAATATTATCTAAATATCTTGGACTAAAAACTTCTCGAACAAAAATCCATATTTCATGCAAGGACCCAACTTATGACTTTTCCCTTTCTACCATTCGGCCCAGAACACAATTCAAGGGTAAAATCTCTTAACTATCATTACCTCTTTACACAAGGACTAAGCTATGCCTCCATAAAGCCCAAAACCTTACACAATCGACTTCTGATCCATGACTCATAAATGGTAGGACACATGATGTTACATTTGGGATGTTAAATGTAACACCCAATTCTTGATTTGTGTGACATCCCCAAAATCTCGGCCAGAAAAGACCGATTTCATTTATGCTTTTTAAACATTTTTAGAGTAAATCCGTTTGATTTTAAAAGAGATGCGGAATTTGTTCCCAAAAACAAAACATGATAAAATAGATATTTATCAAAACATTTCATATAGAAATATGATTTCATTTCATAATCAAAAGTCGGGATGTCATGTTCCGATACAGATCATAAAGCATAAACGATAACATTACAAGTCATTCAACAAATATATACATATACAGACTTGTAAACAAAACAACTTGATGATTCGCCCATCTTAAGCTCTTGCGCCACTTCCTGTAATACAAATAAACTGAGTGGGTCAGGCTTGGGAGCCTGGTGAGCATATAGGGTTTTCAACCCACAATAATTATATTTAATTTCAACAATCCACAATAAAACCCGATTACCCATTCCCGTTATCCTCACTTTACATCCCTAAAATAACATCTATTATAAGGAACCTAATTCAGGATTTTCATCGGGACGGACATTACTGCAGAGGGGCTTCCTCAACAATAAGTGCCCTAAAGGCAACCATGTGGGGGATAGAGTACACCGGTGAACACGTCGTTCACAACACCTACAGATAATGAGCCTGCTAGTGTTCCACAAGACAGTCTAGAATAGTCTGTGGTCGTCATCCATACTCTGCTGAATGACTAGAATAACACCAATAACACCGAGGCCTCTCATCTGTTTATTTCACACCAATTATCCACCCATGTTCTACCCAACATATTAGTAGATAAAAATATACATTTTTATACATTGTTTAAAAACATGTATAGCATGCTTTAATCAATACATATTCCGCATAACAGATGAGGCATACACACATAACACGTATTTCATAGAGAATATATCAGATCTATGAGATAAAAGAGAATGAATATACATTCACACATATAACTGCAAAATATATACACATAGCACGTATTTTATATAGAATGCTTCCCGTATTCTCAAATACATTAAACAATTACTTGTATAATATCGTGTATTGAAAAGGGACTATACACTCACTTGATCGGAAGACGATCGGGCAGCACTACGGCTTGCAGAAGTAGTGTCTCTTCGTAGATATGGAAGATCTTCACAAAAACCGGGCTCCTCGCGGGCAGAGCTTCGGCTCGGGAATAACGCTCTTCGGGATCTTCGGGGCTTTGGATCTCGCTTCGGGTCTCGGGAATATTATCGGGGCTTCGGGGTTCAAACGGCACGCAAAACGAGGCAAAGACTAGAGAGAGAAGGAAGAAATTGTAAAAAGAAAAGAGCTGCCTTCGGATCCCCTTTTATAGGAGCTGAACCCTCGCACGTACGCGGGGCGTACGCCTTGGATCGTCATGGCTTACGTATCGGCAGTACTCGAGTGCAAATGTCGTCATGCCTCGGTGTACGCGGGGCATACTTCGGATAGGTCAGCCGACTCCTCTTCGGATAATATCGGAGTTTTGAATTAAAAATAAATATTAAATATTTAATAAACTTCAAAAATTCATATCTCCTTCATACGAACTCCGTTTTCGACGTTTTTTATATCCACGCGAAAATGAGACTACGCTTCTACAACTTTCGTTTAGACTCCGTCGGCTAATTTTGACTTTTATTTTTATTAATTATTTTTAGGAGGTCAGGACAGAAAATTTCGTTATAAATTCATAACTTCTTCGTCTGACGTCCGTTCTCGCCTATCTTTTCATCGTTTCACTACTAACAACGAGATCTTCGATTCTCGTTTAGATTGTTTCGACTAAAAACCGCTCGATCTCAAATCGAGTATTCGGGCTGCATACTGCCCAGTCGAAACTTCAGAAAATCATAACTTCCTCATACGAAGTCAGATTTGGGCGTTCCATATATATTCGGAAACCTCGTTTCAACTACTACAACATTATCCAAAGATATCGGGCATATCTAATACTTTAATTTTGACGCTTATTTTATTCTTAATTCATTAAATTATAATAATTAAGAACACACACATAAATCACATAATTCACATAATTCACAAATAATACATTTTTATTATTTGAAATTGGGGTTACAAAGGTTAACATAGACTATTACATTGCTAAAAATGGCAAGCCCAGAAACACGGGCGTTACAATTCTCCCCACCTTAGAATGATTTCGTCCTCGGAATCACACACCAGCAAACAAATGCGGATAGCGACTCATCATGTCACTCTCCGTCTCCTAGGTGAGATTTGGCCCATTCATGTGTTTCCATCGGACAAGCACTAACTCAATCATCTTACGTCGCAATTTCTTAGTCTTTCGGTCAACGATTGCCTCCGGTTCCTCAATCAATCTTTTTTTCTCATCGATCCTCAACTCCGAAATTGGAATTATGTCGGGAACTTCTCCCGTGAACTTCCTCAAGTAACACACATGAAAAGTGTTATGAATTCCATTCAGTTCTTTGGGTAGTTCGAGCTTGCAAGCTTGGTTCCTAATTCGCTTAAGAACTTTAAACGGTCCAATAAACCTTGGACTTAACTTTCCCCTTTTACCAAATCTTATAAGTCCCTTCCACGGCGAGACTTTAAGAAAAACCGAATCTCCAACTTCGAAAGTCATCGGTCTTCGCTTTTTGTCAGCATAGCTCTTTTGACAGTCCTAAGCTGCTAACATTCTTTCCCTAATTATTCTCAACTTTTCAGCAGTTTGATGGACTATCTCCGGTCCCATAAACTGCTTTTCCCCGGCCTCAAGCCAACAAGACGGCGTACGACACTTCTGTCCATACAATGCTTGAAAAGGTGTCATCTTTATGCTCGAGTGAAAATTATTATTATAGGAAAATTCTACCAAAGGTAAATGTTCATCCCAATTACCTAGGAATTCCAAGGTACACGCTCTCAACATATCTTCAAGTGTTTGTATTGTCCGTTCGCTCTGACCATCAGTCTGCGGATGGTAAGTTGTACTTAAACACAACTTAGTACCCAATTCCTCTTGTAGACTTTTCCAAAATCGTGAGGTGAAACGACTATCAAGATCTGACACAATCGTTAGCAGAACACCGTGAAGCCTCACAATTTCCTTCATGTAAGAATTCACAAGCTTTTCCATCGACCATTTCTCATTGGCTGCTATGAAATGCGCACTCTTAGTGAATCGATCAACGACCACCCAAATCATGTCGTGACCACTTTTTGTTCGGGGTGGTTTAGTGACAAAATCCATAGCAATGTCTTCCCACATACCCATAGGCACAGGTAATGGTTCTAAACTCCCGTATGGTTTCTGATGTTGTGCCTTGACTCTTGCACAAGTCACACACTCGGCCACATACTTCGCAATGTCGAGCTTCATCGTCGGCCACCAATAATAGGGTTTCAAGTCCCTATACATCTTTGTGCTACCGGGATGAATCGAGTACATGGTTTTGTGAGCTTCTTCCATCAGAAGATCTCTGACTCCTCCTGTCTTAGGTATCCAAATCCGATCTTGGAACACCTTCAGTCCGTGACTGTTTACACCGAACACCAACGTTTTGCCCAAACGTTCCTCCTTTCAGTCATTCTTTTCAGAAGCTTCGCTTTGAGCTTTCTTGATACTTTCCAAAATAGTCGAGACAACTTCGATTCTCAACGCTCTTGGCTTTCTCCTTTCAAGATTGACTTTCCGACTGAGAGCATCAGCAACAACATTGGCTTTACCGGGGTGGTAAAGTATCTCACAGTCGTAGTCTTTAAGTAATTCCAGCCAGCGTCGTTGCCTCATATTCAATTCTTTCTGACCAAAGAGATATTGGAGACTCTTATGATCAGTGAAAAGTTTGCACTTCGTGCCATAGACGTAATGCCTCCATATTTTCAGTGCGAAAACTACCGCTGCCAACTCCAAATCATGAGTCGGGTAGTTCTTTTCGTGCTCTTTCAGCTGTCGAGACGCATATGCGATCACCTTATCCCTTTGGGTCAAAACGCAACCCAATCCAATCCCAGACGCATCGCTATAAACAGCGAAGTCTTCAACCCCATCGGGTAGAGAAAGAATCGGTGCCTCGCATAGTTTCTTCTTTAGTCTCTCAAATGCTTCTTTATGCTTATCGCTCCAAGCATAAGTAGCTCCTTTGTGGGTCAAAGCTGTTAATGGACTAGCGATTGAAGAAAAGCCTTGGATAAACCTTCGGTAATATCCGGCTAATCCTAAAAAGCTTCGGATCTCCGTGGGACTTTTTGGTTGTTCCCACTTCATTACAGCTTCAATCTTTGCTGGATCAACCATTATACCTTCTTGGTTGACCACGTGACCCAATAATTGGACTTCACAAATCCAAAAATCACATTTGGAGAACTTCGCATACAGCTTCTCCTTCTTCAAGACTTCCAACACTTCTCACAAGTGTCTGTCATGCTCTTCTTGGCTTTTTGAGTAAATCAGAATGTCATCTATGAACACTATCACAAATTTATCTAGGAACGGATTACAAAATCTGTTCATTAAATCCATGAATGCTGCTGGAGCATTGGTTAGTCCAAACGACATAACCAAAAACTCGTAGTGTCCATATCGCGTTCTGAATGCAATCTTCTCTATATCCTGCTCTCTTACTTTCAGCTGATGATATCCTGACCTCAGGTCGATCTTTGAAAAATAACTTGAACCTTGTAGTTGATCAAATAGGTCATCAATCATTGGCAACGTATATCTATTCTTTATTGTTGCCTTATTAAGCTCTCAGTAATCAATGCACATCCTCATGCTTCCATCTTTCTTCTTTACGAATAACACCGGAGCTCCCCAGGGTGATGAACTAGGTCTTATGAAACCTTTGTCCAATAACTCCTGAAGTTGCATCATTAGCTCCTTCATCTCCGTCGGTGCTAATCGATAAGGTACTTTTGCAATTGGCGTTGTTCCGGGCAACAAGTCGATACGAAATTCTACTTGCCGATCGGGTGGTAATCCAGGAAGATTTTCTGGAAATACTTCCGGATAATCACACACAACAAGAATATTTTGCATCACCTTCTTTACCTTCTTAGCATCGATCACGAATGCTAAGTATGATGTACACCCCTTGGTCAAACATTTTCTGGCTTTCATTAGAGAAATGATTCCAGAATTTACTCTGCGTTTATCTCCGTACACCATAAACGATTTCTTTCCAGGCGGGTTCACTTTCACTATTTTCTTCTTGCATAAAATTTCGGCATCATTGGCGCTAAGCCAATCCATTCCCAAAATGATGTCGAAACCATTAAGTTTCATAGGCAATAATTCCTCGTGGAACTTATTCCCATTCAGATCAATTAAGATGTTTTTCATACGATGGCTAACAGGTACAAACTTGCCACTAGCAACTTCGACTAATAAGGCATTATCTAGTCTATCAACAGGCAAAGCTAGTTTTCTACCAAATTCATGCGATATAAAGGAGTAGTTGGCTCCAGAATCAAATAAAATTTGGGCAGGCAATTTATTAACGAGAAAGGTACCTGAAGCGACATCAGCTTCATCTTTAGCAGCTTCCAGTGTCATCTGGAATGCTCTCGCCTTTGGCTTTGGCGGAATGTTGGGTCTTGCTGCTTCCTTCTTTTTCGGACAATCCCTTGAGATGTGCCCCTCCTCACCACAACCATAACAAACATTTTTGGTGAAGGTGTAGTCATTGGCATAATGCCCTGGCTTTCCACATTTGAAGCATGTGGTTTCCCCGCCACACTTCCCATGATGCTTCTTCTTGCACTTTTCGCACCATTTCGCCTCTACCTTTCCTCCACTTCCCTTCGAACTAGTCTTCGAGAATTTACTTTTCTTGCTGGACCCTGAAAATCCATCGATTTTCCTCTTCTCACCAACCTCTGACCTTTCCAGACCTTTTTCCCTGATCTGGGTCTCAACATTTCTAGCAGCCCAGATGGCGGCTTTCAATGTGGTTGCCTTCTTAACCATTGGACCATAGTCCGCTGGTAGTCCAAGGGCAAACTTGTTGACCTTAGAGAGTTCTGTAGGCACCAAATATAGGATAAACTTCATCTTTTCTGTGAAACTTGCAGCGTATTCAGTAACGCTCAATTTCCCTTTCTTCAAATTCTGAAACTCATTACTGATTTCCAGAAGGTCCTGCTCGGAGCAGTATTGCAGTTTTAGTTGTTCCACAAAGTCTTCCCAAGACATTTTGCTTGCTTCTCCCTTGGGCATAGAGTTAGCTAACAGCTTCCACCAACTCAACACGCCAGATTTTAGCAAAGGGATCGCAAGAGCGGTCTTCTGCCTGTTGATGCATTCGCAACTTTAAAACATAGTCTCCATTTCAGAGACCCAGTCCATAACTTGTACCGGCGTCGGGCTTCCGGATAGACATGGTGGTTTGGATGCCATGAAATCCTTATACTTGCACCCACGACCATCATTTCCTCCATACTGGTTGTTGCGTCTAACCACTGGTGGGTTGTCTTGACCAATGATCCCACTAAAGTTTTCTCCTTCAGACTGCCCTCCATTCTCCTCGGGCTCTTCCACTTGAATTGACGGTTCTTCACGATTCTGCCTAAGCAGGCGTCTTGTTTCTTCCATCTGACAATCCAACCTCGTTTGAATCATCATTTGTACACCAGCCATTGTTATTGGCTCAGGTGCATCAGCTACAACAGGTACTTATTGAATTACAGGCGGTTGATTCCTGTTTTCATCAGCATTTCCAACTCCGCTTCTTGTTCTCACCATTTTTGATCTATACACCGAATAATGTGAAATTTAGATCTTCATTCACGACATATATTCAAATCATCCTTATTACTCCAAACGATTACATGCTAGTCCAAATATAGTATACATATGCTTAGAATCCTAAACACATAAACCTTCAGATCCGGTTGGCAACAAACCGTAGATCCGAACAATTAATATCATGTATGGCAACATATAACATAAAAGCATTTTAGGCAACTCTCCTAAAATAAACTAGTGATCATGTCTAAATTTATCAGACACACATCTCCCAATCTCCACTTAGCATCTTAAGTTTAAGTCTAGAAATCCTACAAATTCCTAGTTCGCTTAAACTAATGCTCTGATACCAACTGTGACATCCCCAAAATCTTGGCCAGAAAAGACCGATTTCAGTTATGCTTTTTAAACATTTTCAGAGTAAATTTGTTTGATTTTAAAAGAGATGCGGAATTTGTTCCCAAAAACAAAACATGATAAAATAGATATTTATCAAAACATTTCATATAGAAATATGATTTCATTTCATAATCAAAAGTCGGGATGTCATGTTCCGATACAGATCATAAAGCATAAACGATAACATTACAAGTCATTCAACAAATATATACATATACAGACTTGTAAACAAAACAACTTGATGATTCGCCCATCTTAAGCTCTTGCGCCACTTCCTGTAATACAAATAAACTGAGTGGGTCAGGCTTGGGAGCCTGGTGAGCATATAGGGTTTTCAACCCACAATAATTATATTTAATTTCAACAATCCACAATAAAACCCGATTACCCATTCCCGTTATCCTCACTTTACATCCCTAAAATAACATCTATTATAAGGAACCTAATTCAGGATTTTCATCGGGACGGACATTACTGCAGAGGGGCTTCCTCAACAATAAGTGCCCTAAAGGCAACCATGTGGGGGATAGAGTACACCGGTGAACACGTCGTTCACAACACCTACAGGTAATGAGCCTGCTAGTGTTCCACAGGACAGTCTAGAATAGTCTGTGGTCGTCATCCATACTCTGCTGAATGACTAGAATAACACCAATAACACCAAGGCCTCTCATCTGTTTATTTCACACCAATTATCTACCCATGTTCTACCCAACATATTAGTAGATAAAAATATACATTTTTATACATTGTTTTAAAACATGTATAGCATGCTTTAATCAATACATATTCCGCATAACAGATGAGACATACACACATAACACGTATTTCATAGAGAATATATCAGATCTATGAGATAAAAGAGAATGAATATACATTCACACATATAACTGCAAAATATATACACATAGCACGTATTTTATATAGAATGCTTCCCGTATTCTCAAATACATTAAACAATTACTTGTATAATATCGTGTATTGAAAAGGGACTATACACTCACTTGATCGGAAGACGATCGGGCAGCACTACGGCTTGCAGAAGTAGTGTCTCTTCGTAGATATGGAAGATCTTCACAAAAACCGGGCTCCTCGCGGGCAGAGCTTCGGCTCGGGAATAACGCTCTTCGGGATCTTCGGGGCTTTGGATCTCGCTTCGGGTCTCGGGAATATTATCGGGGCTTCGGGGTTCAAACGGCACGCAAAACGAGGCAAAGACTAGAGAGAGAAGGAAGAAATTGTAAAAAGAAAAGAGCTGCCTTCGGATCCCCTTTTATAGGAGCTGAACCCTCGCACGTACGCGGGGCGTACGCCTTGGATCGTCATGGCTTACGTATCGGCAGTACTCGAGTGCAAATGTCGTCATGCCTCGGTGTACGCGGGGCATACACTAGTACGCGGGGCGTACTTCGGATAGGTCAGCTGACTCCTCTTCGGATAATATCGGAGTTTTGAATTAAAAATAAATATTAAATATTTAATAAACTTCAAAAATTCATATCTCCTTCATACGAACTCCGTTTTCGACATTCTTTATATCCACGCGAAGGTGAGATTACGCTCTACAACTTTCGTTTAGACTCCATCGGCTAATTTTGACTTTTATTTTTATTAATTATTTTTAGGAGGTCAGGACAGAAAATTTTGTTATAAATTCATAACTTCTTCGTCTGACGTCCGTTCTCGCCTATCTTTTCATCGTTTCACTACTAACAACGAGATCTTCGATTCTCGTTTAGATTGTTTCGGCTAAAAACCGCTCGATCTCAAATCGAGTATTCGGGCTGCATACTGCCCAGTCGAAACTTCAGAAAATCATAACTTCCTCATACGAAGTCAGATTTGGGCGTTCCATATATATTCGGAAACCTCGTTTCAACTACTACAACATTATCCAAAGATATCGGGCATATCTAATACTTTAATTTTGACGCTTATTTTATTCTTAATTCATTAAATTATATTAATTAAGAACACACTCATAAATCACATAATTCACATAATTCACAAATAATACATTTTTATTATTTCAAATTAGGGTTACAAAGGTTAACCTAGACTATTACATTGCAAAAAATGGCAAGCCCAGAAACACGGGCGTTACAATTTGAGTATTTGGTGATACACTTACTAAATTGTCTATTAGAGGATTTCATGTTTTGAAGGTTCTTAAATTGTAACATATGATTCCCGATTATGCTTTTCCTAAGCTTTGATTGGTGATTTTAAAGTCCAAGGAAATGTAGAAGTAAAGGTCAAATCCTGAAGGATTTAATCGCAAAAAACTAAAATCTAAAAAACTGTGGAATTGTGCTAAAGACGCGATGCATCTCTTTAGAGGGCGTTGTTAAACTTGTCGGTAACATATAAACAAATAATAATATCATTGTTTGGCTGCACTAATGGGTAGCACATGGAAGCATGGTCGAATCCACAGGGACATAGCCTAAAAGTCAATGACTCTTTGCATAAAACACATAATAGTCAAAAACATAAAATGTAAAAAGGGAATTTTTGTTTATTAATTAAAACTAAAAAATACAGTGAAATAACTTTACGAAAACTCAATAATAAAAAAGTATTTCAGTTATGTTGTGACTTTCTTGATGATGCAACCAATCCAGATCTAGTTATTTAAGATGCGATCTGTCTAAGTTGGTACTGAAACTACTAACAAGTTCTAGTAAGTTCTCTTTTACCTAGCTAATTAACCAAAACAAGTTCTTCAGTTAATCATAACTTTTTACTAACTTAATTAAACAAACTCTTAATCAAATCAGAAAAGCAACATTATGAACAGTGTAAAATTCCCAGCAACATTCAATACTTCTCACAAGCTCGGAAGGGTAAAAATATATGATTTTCTGTTTGTAACATAACCAAATCCCAAAGTGGAACCGATCTGGTACTTGCCACTTATTACCAGTTGATTAAAACTATTACGGATTTCAATATCTGATTAACTAGGATGATTTAATCTCTTTAAAAAAAACTAGGATGATTTAATCCTAATGAGGTGATCAGTCTAAGAAGAACTAAAAATCAAACATTTGTGAAGCACAAAACCGAAACCACTAGATAGAACCACAAATTAAAAACCAAATCTTAGATTCACAACATAAAAAGTCGAAGTCTTTTGCATAACTGAAAACTAGGGTTTTAGCTAGACAAGGATAAAAATGAACTAAAGCTAATAGAAAGAAATACTAAACAACTAAATCTTACTAAACTAATTGAAAACAGTCTATCCACAGTCTTTAGATCTTCATAAACTATCGAAAAACATCAGAAACGTTGGAAAAGTCATCTAAAAAGGCTCTGGAACTCGTCTGATTAAAGTCTGCCTTGTTCAGGAAAAAAAAGAAGGGTATTTATAGATAAAAGCAACAATAGATAAGTACTTCGGAAATTTACACGATTGTGTAACTTTGTAAAGCACGTTCTGAATAAATGAAGTATGCTATTTTGAATCTGCGAAATACTTACAAGATTGTGTAAATCAAACATGTGGTAGTGTAAAATTTTTGTAGTGATAAATTGATTTTTTGGCATTTCGATGTTGCGGGAAAGTTACACGATCGTGTAAATCCTTTGAGAATATCAAATTGTATTTTAAGTGGTCCAAAAATATTGCAAAGTGAAACCACGATTGTGTAATGGAGTTAGGTGATCGTGTAACAATAAAAACGCGTGATTTGGACTCGAATTCTTTAGTTCCAGTAAATCTAATCCAACTTCCAGCTTGCTAAGGTATTTTTAGCTCCATTAAGCTCCAAAAATGCATCCAAGTTGCTTCTATAATACTGCTCCATTTGAAATACTTGAAAATGACATAAAAATATGAGCAATACGAGAATTCTGGTGAAAATCATGAACTGGAGATTATTTAAAATAATGCAGACATAAATACATAAAATATGATGCAAAACACTAGTTACAACTAATATAAATGATGCATAAAATTGTCACACCCCCGGCCGAGGCAGCGGAACATACCGGGTTGTGCGATTAAGTTCATGGATCACAGGTAAACTTAATATATATAACACAAATACAACAATAAACAAAATAGCATTTACATTCCATCTTGATGTTTGAATACAAGATTTTTACAAACAATAGTAGTACATGAATTGCCTTATCAGAAAGACAGATAATGCAACAACTAGTAACTATGTCACCTATAATTCAATATGTCTTGAATTTTTGTTTAGTAATTTCCTGTTACATGAAATTTTGAGGGTCAACACAAGGTTGGTAAGAGTTACAAGTTTTCTACCGACGGAAGTAAGCCAGTAATGATACTTCTAACAGCGTTCAAAAAGTATTTTCTTTATAAGTAAACCATATTTAGATACTTTGAAAAACTAAAAGGTGTCTTGGTATAAGTAAATCCATGCTGAAAATGATTTTGAAAAAGTCAAGTTTATGAGTTGTAGTAAGAGATGTTTTTTTGAGATTTTTTTTATGAATCATGTTATTTTTTTATTCATCTAATGATTCATTTTTTTTTATTCGCTAAAAAGATATGTAGAAAAAAAAACTTCTTACTTTCCTACCAAAAAATATTTCTTATCATATATGTATCGTGATTTCCGTGATTTCCTTTAGGTGAATGAGATGTGTACTTATTTTGCTTGTAGTTTCATCCATATTCAATAAGTGGATTTGTTGTAATTTTAAAAGGTAAATTCTATATGTGCCCCTAATTATTTGTTGTACCCTGAATGAGTGGATGAGTGTGTATACTCGACCCATTTTATATGAATGAGAGAGTATATATAATATCACACTTTTGAAAATATGAATAAAGACCGGTAAGATTGTAAGGAAATAATTCACTGAAAGTTAATAAAAATAATAATTTATAGAGTAAATTACACGAATGGTCCCTATAGTTTAAGGTAATTTGTGCGTTTGGTCTCTAACTTATTTTTTTAACTCGGAAAGTCCCTACTGTTTGTTTTTGTTACACGCTTGGTCCCTACTGTTTGTTTTTGTTACGCAATTGGTCTCTGTCTTACTTAAAAATACTATTATTTAAATAAGAAAAAATAGTGGGATAAGTAAGGTAAGGTGAGGGGGTTGGGGTTGGGGTGTGTTTATTTAAATATTTTAAAAAATCAAGGGAAAAATAGTTTTTTTAGGTAAGACAGGGACCAAGCGTGTAATAAAAACAAACAGTAGGGACCTTCCGAGTTAAAAAAATAAGTTAGGGACCAAACGCGCAAATTACCCTAAACCATAGGGACCATTCGTGTAATTTACTCTAATTTATAACATGTATGATTTACCAAATAAGTTTTTGGGCGTGTTTGGGACAGAGCTTTTGGAAGCGTTTGAGAGCTGCTAGCTTTTAGCTTTTCATAAAACGCTCTAGTTTAAACTAAAAGCTTCGTTTGGCAGTACGAGCGTTTAGCTTTTAGTTTTAACAAAACGCTCCGATTCTAAAAGCTACTTGATATAGCATTTAACAAAACGTTCCTGAACTTTTGAAATCAATTTCCATAATTACCTTTAAAAATATATTTATATATTTATTTATTTTTAATCAATTGTCATTTTATGTAATTTTATATATTTCAAAAGCTTCCAGCTACTTTTGCCAAATATTCATATAACAAATAAAAACTACAGCTTCCCGCTACCAGCTGCCTGCTACACGCTACCAGCTAACCACACTACCCGCTTCCAACTAACAGCTACTTTTGTCAAACACGCCTTTTGTTTGATTAACCAAGTTGCAACGTATTTAAAAACTACTCATTTTAAGTAATGATTATCCAAAATAGTTAAAATAAATCTAAAACATAATTTAAGCGTATCACATAAAAAAATAGATATGATATTAGTGGATCAAAAGGTATAAAATAGTTATATGATATATAGAAAGTTCTATGTGTATAAATATCGTATTAGATGAGTTAATTTAAAAAATAAATAAATATGTAGGTCTAAACATTTGAGAATTTTAGATTTATAAGAAAATAAGAAAAATAAAGTATTATTAAAATTTAAATATATTTTTTTATTTTTTAAATTAAAAAAAAATAATAAATAAACAAAAGAAACGAATGAACTTTAATTTGGAAATTTTAAAATTAAAAGATAAGTTTATTAGTAAAATTAGTATTCATTTATTATTATTACATTAAAAAATTATGTGAAATTTAATAAAATAGAAAAACTCATAAAATGACATATAAAAAAAATTAATTCAAAATAACCACAAAATGACATTTAATAAATTGAATAAGAGTGTGACAAATAAAAAAGAAAACCTTTATTTATTAAAAATAATTTTATTTTATGTCGAATATATCATAAAAACACAAAGGAAAAGGAATAATAGTAGTAGGAACTAGGAAGGGACCCATGTGTTTTAGGACTAGAGTTTAGTGATTTCCAGTGACATTCTTTCTGTATGTTTATTTTTGCATTTTAAAAAAAAACGATATAATGCTTTAATTTTGAGTTATTTATAAAAATATAATGTTTTAGTTGCTAAACTTGCTAATTTTTTTGGAAACAAAACAAAAACGAATTAATTTTGAATTAATTTATTGCTAATTGCCATAGATATTCTGATACTGATTTTGATCTATCCTCATATTAAATGACATTTTAAATATTTAGTTACTAGTTGTGAGACCCGTATATTATACGGATTGATTAAAATAAAATGTTAAATACAAAAGATTAAATGAAAAGTTTATTTGAATTTGAAATTTGAAATAAATAAAAATTATGAGAAAAAAAACATGCAAAGAATAAATAAATTAAAATTATTGTTTAGTTATCAGACTTGTATACTAAACAGGTTAATTATAACAAAATGTTAAACACAAAGGTTTAAACACAAAGGTTTAAACTGTAAATTTGTTTAAAATTGAAATTGATATTTAAAATTTAAAATTTGAAATTAATATCATTATGGTAGGTTTAATTTATGGAAACTAATTAATAATATATTAGAAATGGAAAATGAAATAAATGACAAGTGGAAAATAAATATATCTCTAAATTATGACAAAATGACATGTGGCAAATTGAATGAAAAGAGGACATGTGGCAAAATCATTCTTATTTATTAGGGTAGATTTGCAAAATATTTTTACTGACCTTTTATGACTTGATTCCTAAAAAAATATAAATAAATAAATATTGGTTACATCAGAAATTCTACGTTTCATTGTTGCAAGCTATCAGCCTTAATTTATTTTCGTGCTTATTGATCTTTATAATATATAATAAAATACATTTGTTTATTTGTTTTTAGAATCTTATTTTCATTTTATTCCTAATATAATATTACATTTTCCATCTTAATTGGCTAATTTTTTTTTGACGATATTATATTTATTAGAACAGTAAGTATTTAGTAATTATAAATGTTTTATCATATGTTATATTTTTATAAAGAAAGAGCACGAAGTGATTTCTAGAGACAATGTTTGGTTTGATTAGATTTTTGAAGCCAAATTTGCTGTCTCCATCGTTTCAATCGTGAAAACTAGTTGCCGGTTGGTACTCAAACTCCATGATTTTTTAATAATTTTATGTAGTCATATTGATTATTTTAATCCACGAGATTATGTAAATATTATATTTACACAATAAATATTCTATAAGTAAATTTACTGACATTAGTTACCATTTTGTTGATAATATTATAAATGGGAGATTTCATTTAAAAACAACTTATTAACTTATTGGTTTTTTGAAAAGTCAGCAAGTAAGAAATATATATATATATATATATATATATATATATATATATATATATATATATATATATTTGACATTATGAAAAATAATTTTTAAAATAATGTCTCATTAACCCTTCAAAATGAAACTTTCAGTAAGTTAAGATTTCTAACGTTTCAAAACTCCTTATAACTTTTTGAATTGTACAACACAAATACCTTTTAAAACATATATATAAGCTAAGACAAACATTTAAAAAAAAACTTATTGATTTATTGACTTTTCTAATTACAAAAGTTAATCCAAATACATTTTAAAAAACTCATTTTTTCATCACCAAAAGTCAATAAGTCATTTTGTCTAAAAGTTCTCGAAATAAAATCCCAAACACCCTCTAAATCATGTTGATTTGTTTGATATTAAATAAAAAAAATCTTTTTAAAAAAACTACTTATTGATTTATTGATTTTTCCTATTACAAAAGCTAATCCAAACATTTTTTAAACAACCTTGAATGAACCCTTTGAGTGGTTAGGTTCGTTCAAGGTTGTAGATACCGTTCTTTTTGTTTCTAGGGGGTGTTTCGCTTAGCTTTTGAATGACCAAAAGTCCTTTTAGAAAAAGATGATAGGCAAAAGATGTTTGGCAAAAGACTCCTAAAAGCTACTTTTGGATTTTGTAAAGAAGGAAAATCAATTTTTTTGAAAAGTCAGGAAAACCTGACTTTTTGTAACTTTTCCAAAAAGATCTTTTGGCTCTAAAAAACTAAACCAAACACTCCCCTAATCTTTGTACTTATATGGAATAGGAATTTCCCATTCTTTGATAACACTACATGATTTGATTGCAAACCAAAAAATTTGGTGAACACAGTCAAAACTACATATCCTAAACCAGCAGTAGGTAGTGTGTAATGTTGTTGATCAAGTCCATCAATCACCTTTTTTCTGTTATGTTTTGTTCTCGTTACTTGTTTCAACTGTGAATATATGAGAATACAATTGCTAAAAAAATGGTGTCGTTTTGAATTATTGAGGTAAACAACAATATAAAGTATTTGAATTGATTTTGGGAGTTGATTAATAGTGTATTTGTTAAACATGCCAGAGTTAAAACTGCCATAAAAGAAGCTAAAAAGTTGATACAAAACTTTCTTACACACATGTATATAGTACTACCAGTACTAGTATTATAAAATTAAAAAAAAAAAATGGGAATCTAGTCATCTACGAGGCGTATATTAATTCCAGATAAGAAATGATGTGAAATATTATAAATTAATTGATTGCAATGATAAGGAAACCAACAGATACATACATGAGAAGAACAGGGTAGAGTGCAAGGGCTTTTCTTCTTGGGTTGACAGCTGTACTCATGAATGGATACGCTGCCCATGAGCTCCACGCTAATGTCACACACACCACCACCAATTTCACAATCACATTGTCCTTCATCAAGCAGATCAGTGCTCCGATGTCCAGAGGGAATAAGCAGTAACCCAAAAGACTCAGACTTTGGAAGAATATTATATGCCCCCCCTGTTATTCATTCATCATCCAAATGGAGTTGTTATTGTGTGCAAGAAAAGCTTGTATCATGTGATGTAGTAAAAGAGAAAATTACCAGAAGTAAGACGTTGAGTGTTAGAATGATAGCACCTGTTGCCAGCAGTGCGAAAGCCACAGCAAATACTTCAGACTGTAACAAACGTCTGAGTGATAGGTAAGAAATTCTAGAATGAAAATGTCATGCCTTAGGTATAAACAGATTTTATAGGAATGATGCACTCTAAAAATGTCAGGTAATTATATAGAAACTGAAGCAAAACCAATATCAATCATCTGATTATGATCATGTTCAATATGATTGTAAAGTAAACAGTATGATCAGAGATGGAGGATCTAGAATGCAATGACTTACGACAGGGAAAAACATTCTACAGGATAACAGATTATGGATGAATGAAAATACCTTCTTTACGGAGGCAGACCAAGACAATGTGAGTCCTAGAAACACAATGAAGAAGAAGGGCCCCCACAGATCCCAATCTCTCAATGCCTTCCCAGGATCCTCGCGATATGGATTCGGAAACACGACTAATTTCAAATTACTAACGATCCTCGATAGATCTCTTTTCACCGTGTCCCAAACAGGTTCGGTTAATGTGTTGGGAAGCGGCCCGAAGCCGCTCATGCTCGACTGCGGCAAACCTGAATTGGCATGACGGATGGAGTTAGAAGGCGGTGGAGGTGCGGAAGGTGCGGAAGGTACGGAATTCTGTTTTTGAGGAGGCGGAGGAAGATTAGAGGGAATGAAAGGTGAAGTGGACACAGGGATGGATGGAGGCGTAGGGGACGGAGGACTGGCTGGGAGGACGGTGGAGGGGCCGAATTGGACACTGGCGGTGATTAAATTTTCGATCTCATCGATGTCGGATTGGGATGATTGGTTGAGAGGTACGTTGTCTCTCTCGTCGATGTGAGACATTTTTGGTGGAGATTCCGGTGGCGATTGGGTAGATCTGAGGTTCGATACGGTGGCGGTTTCAGATCATTTTGGGGGAGGAGGGGTGTCACTGTAATAATTAACAAACTTGTAAATGCAAAAGAAACACGACGACTTTGCTTTGTCCTTTTGCCGCAAATGGCCCTTCAACTTTTCGGGAAACATGAATCATTCTTTTTTATATAAAACTTCTACAATAAGGTGTTCCTCAAAGTGAATATTGTGCTATATTTGCTATTAACGTTGACTTATGTACATGTTTAATGTTTATAGAATAATGTTCACATCAATTTTTTGAAACATTAAAATAAAATTTCCTAATCTAATATTGTTTATATATGTCGAGTATATCATGCTTTTCTTCATTTGGATTAATTTATATGTGGGCCTAGATCTAGAATAAATTTTGATTAGTTTTAACTAATTTTGTGGAGTTACGAAACCACTTTCGCAAATAGATATGTTTTTCATTGGTAATTCATGACTCATTTAATATAAAAGTCATAAGCATTATTGAGTCTTAATCAAAATATCATAATCAAAATATTGTCATTGTACTTATAATCAAATATCATCATTAAATTCATAATAATTCGTATTGTTGTTAAAGTCTTACTCAAAATATCGGCATTAAGGTCATTCATAATATAATCATTGGAGTTAGGGATGAGCAAAAGTGGTACCCGTCCTAATTGAATGGAATAGTAACCGAAATCGGCGGTTCTTGAAATGCTGAAACCGGAATCGGAACCGGTTTCACCAGGTCTTTGAATTTTGGAACCGCTCTCGGAACCCCCGATATTGGATACCCAGTTTCAAAACTCTTTTAAGTAGTCCTACGTGGGGTACAATTCGCACAAACTCATACCGGTTCAAGCTAAAAACCATCAAATCATGGTAAAAATGTTTAGTAGGTCAATATTCAAATATCATGTTATAAAATAGCCTTTTTAACTCGAGCAACCCTTTTGAAAGGATCCCATCTAATAGTAAGTCAATTGTGAAACTTGTAAAAAACAATGGAGCTCCTCTTTTATACAATAAGGAAGACATCACTTTGCTTACCACCAAGCGATTTGGGACGCATATCTTCTTTATAGATGAGAGAAACATCAACTTATTGCATATCAAGTAATATGGGGCGAATATTACAAACAAATGATGTTTACAATTTACTAATCATTTATCTACAGGGCGGCACAATCAATTAGGAGGCTCTAAGCAAACAAAAAAATCAGGCCCTTCGGATAAGCAAATAGATTCGAACCTAAACCCTTGGTTTGCTAAACCAACGCTTTTACCACTAGGGCAACTATGAGTGTGTATGGAGCGATTTGGTTTGGTTATTGGTCAAAACCGAACCACAATCATTATGATTGGTTAATGCATTTTGGTAGCCATTGGGAATGGTTAATGGTTTTTGTTGGTTAACGGTTTTGGTTAATGGTTAATATTGGTTAACCATAATGTTCAAAATAATATAAATGACGAAAATATATTAACATAAAAAATGAAAACGGAATACAAAAAAGTCATCGACGTCAATGTTTGTAATCTAGCTTATAGTAATAAAAAAAAAAATGTGTACCTTTGATACTCACAGTGAGATAACACATAGTCACATTAAAAATAAAAAACTTTTAAAAAAAATAACATTAATAATTTCAAATATTTATAATTAATATTAACATTAAAATAAAGTCAAACATTCATACACGTTCAATGCGATTAAATAAAAAACTATAAAATAAAATAGCCAAACATTTATATTATATGTTATCCGGATAAAAAAAAGTTCTCAATCACTCATATGCATTCAATGTCATTAAGTCAAAAAATCCTTTGAATAGGTCTATAAAGTCAAAACGATATTTGATTAGGATTAACGGTGTGAGAAACATTCATTTAGGATTATGAGTGTGAAGATTAAACTAACTGTGAATAATGTTTGCAAAGTGTAGAATTAGCCGATTAGGAATTACAACATTAATGAATAATCTAACTATTGACATGATTGGAAGATTGTGTGCGTCTGCGTGATCAACCTTTGATGGTTTGATTGTTCGTTCGTCTCCTTATAAGTGAGGATTAATGAATTATATTTTGGAATTTTAATGGGTCTTAAATAAGTTTTACTATATGATTATATATATATATATATATATATATATATATATATATATATATATATATATATATATATATATATATATATATATATATATAATCTATAATTTTTTTATAGAAAAAACATCATAAATGGTCCATGTGGTTTTCCAAAATCTAAAATTTAGTCCCCGTGGTTTAAAAACCTCATAGATGGTCTCTGTGCTTTCAAAACTTTTGACAGTTGGTCCTTATTGCTAACTCCGTTAGTTTTGTCCGTTAACTGAATGACATTTTCGTCTTTTCACTACCACCTCTTTCTCTCTCTCTCTCTCTCTCTCTCTCTCTCTCTCTCTCTCTCGCTCGTGTCAGGAAAATAAAACTCCATTTTAATTCAATCTACATCTTCTTCTTTCTTACTACACCTTACAACTCAAAAATAAAGAAAAAACCCACATATATTTCCTTATAAACCTGCAACTCAAAAATAAAGAAAAAACTCATATATGTTATCCATCTATCTTTCTCTCTTGCAAGCGTGCATCACCCCGTCTAATTCATCAAACCTTCAATAACCCGTTGCCAACAAAAGCTTAACAAATAGTGTCAAGAAGGGAAGAGCCAGTGACGAGTAAAAAAAAGAAGCAGGGAAGAGTTCATCGATTGATGTTGGGTTGTTTCCAAACAAATTTGGTTTTGATAGTAGAAGCACCAAATCGTCATCGTTGCAATGCTCATTTTTCAAGGTGCTCAACAACAATATTAAGTGGATATAAACTGAAACGTATGTACTTCCCTAATTTTCTTTGTCATTTGATTTCAAACACTATCTAACACCATTTGCACAAGCTTGATTTTCTGGCACTAAACTCTAACTTTACATGCACAAGAAGTGTTCGATGAAATGATTGAATCAAATATTTTCTTCAACAAGTTTGTATTCATTATAACTTCATGTATGGAATGAGTGGGTTGATTTATGTTACAAGTAAACTTGGTTTTGTATGAGTATACTAAGAGGAAAATTACATTTTGGAATAAGGCATTTGCTTTAGTCACGTTTAACCCATCTCCAAACAATATCGATTATTATGCATTTGATAATGGTGGTTTGATCATGTTGCAGGTGATAGAGGCGTGAAGATTATTTTTTTGTGATGATCCAGAAGGTGGAGACAAAAACGAGAGAGAGGGAGAGAGAGAGAGGTGGGACCTTTTACATATTAAATAATTATTTTTAATATAAAAAATAAAATAAGAGAAAACATCATAAATGGTCCTTGTGGTAGTGAAAAGATGAAAATGTCATTCAGTTAACAGACAAAACTAACGGAGTTAGCAATAAGGACCAACTGTCAAAAGTTTTGAAAGCATAGGGACCATCTATGAGGATTTTAAACCACGGGGACTAAACTTCAGATTTTGGAAAACCACAAGGACCATTATGATGTTTTTGTCTTTTTTATATTAAAATATAAAGTTAGCGGTTCGGTTAACCTATAAAACCATAACCGAACCGTTAGTTATCGGTTAATAGAAATTAGAAAACGAATCAATGGTTTTTAAAATGGTTCGGTTATATCGGTTAATTTGGTTCTGGTTCTGTTTTCCGGTTATTATGCTCACCCCTAAGGGCAAGCTCCAACTTGTTTTTGTAACCCAAGAAATTCGTGTATATAAATATATAATCAACATAATAAGTTTTAAAAATGGGGGCCCTTTAGAATTAGGGCCCTAAGCTTTGCTTAGTTTTGCAAAAGGTAGAGTCGGCCCTATATATATATATATATATATATATATATATATATATATATATATATATATATATATATATATATATATAACTGGTTCCGACAGGTACCAACGGGTAGCGGTTCTGAAAAAATGAAAACCAGAATCGGAACCGCCTAAGCCAGTTCCGGTTCAAGGCAGTTGCGAGGTAGTTTCGGTTCTGAAAGCGGGTACCGGTTCCGCTGCTCACCCTTAATTGGAGTCATAATAAGAATATCGTCATTATAATCATAAAAATAATAGATGCAATGCAATATGTTTCTAACCCTTTCCTAAGTCATTCTCATATGTCCAACCTCACACGTCATATAGTCATAAAGTGAGAAGTGTCTTACATCAACATCACGAGAGAGTAGCAAAGCAAATAACCCCTAACTGCTAACTATTACAGGGAACTCCTAAGTCATAGTTAGGATAATTTGTCCACTCACAAAAATCCACATATAATGTAGTTACCCTTACATGCAAGTGATGTAGTGTTTATAATATTGCCACTATGTCATTAACACTTATGGTCACATCATCAATGTAGTCATTTGCCATGACTTTTTATGTTGGACAAGCTCAAGTCATTCCCATCCTAACATGAATGCACATATTCATAAGGAAAAGTCATTTGAAATCATCGTAGTCATTTTATGTTTAAAGCATAGTCTTCAAAAAAATATAATTTTATGAATACACAAATAGATACAAATTATATTTCACACATAAAGAAAGTTGGCGAACATTTAGTCACACCTTATTTCCTAAAATCATCATCATACTTCATTTCATAAATTCACGTAATCATACTTCAGTTCATAAAATCATAATTTTTTTACCATAAGGACATGTATTAGGTAGTTACTCACTTTGGTCAAAGGAGCTATACTTCTTAACCTACAAATGAATGCAAAAGGTGCTAATACCTTCCTTCTCTTAAAAAATATTTTGGGAACTCAAGTGTCAACTATGTGTAGCATTAGGTATTAATATCCTATTAAGTTCCCCATCAAGTCATTTGTTTATCTCATAATTCCAAATATGAAATTTTTATGGTTTAAAAATTCCCTAAGTTAAAACATAAATATAGACGAAAATCATGCGCAATTTCGAGTCATATGAAAAAGTCATGAGTGAAACAAGTTTTTAGATGACATGTAGCATAAAAAAAACACAAGCCATGCTTGGATATCACACGACCTATGTGCCTCCTACACACAACTCAAATGCTAAAATATGTTATTCCCCCCCCTAACTATTATACTTTGCTTATATAATCTCCAAACTCTCCCAAAACTTACCAATAGCCAAGCATGATATAAATAACTCATAATATCATTATTACATCCTAATTAAAGTCTTATCTCATTTATTACTTAATGGTTAAGACATTTAGACACTACACGAGTTAGATGGAAGCTCATGTAGGCATCCACCATCAACAAAAGGTCAATAAGCTCTTGATGGAACCCAAACCCATCAATGGATGATCAAACATAACTTGAGTTCCAAAATACTCTAAATAACATCTACGAAGTTCTTATTCCTTTTCAACTAATCCAACTTTTGTTAAAAATTATAATACCTAATTATGATTCCAACCACAACTAAGGTGATATGTTATGTCCAATCTTCCAATGAAGTTGTGACATCAATTATACCATGAAATTTAATTTCTTACATAAAAAATACTTTAGTTTATCATGATTTATTACATTTATAAAAATCATTTCCACATTTTGAAGTTTAGCATTGTTTCCAAATCGCTCATTCCATTATAGACCTAAATGGCTCGAAAGGGATGATTGAATTCGAAAGAGAACCTAAGAAAAAATTTCACACTGAAAAAAAGGAGGGTATGTTGTGATTTTGTAAAAGATAGAAAGAAAAACAAACAAGTGTTTCTTCCCTTTCTTGGTGCTCAAATTGTTGGACTTGGTGCTCAAATTGTTGGACATCAACACACCAAACGTACACATAAATATAAACAAGAGTGGGGCTCTCAAGCAAGTTTTTGGAGAAGACACTCTGAATCAAACATGATTTTTTTTTTTTACTTTTTGACAACAACTTCGGTTTACTGAAATGCATTTGACTAAAAGTGATAATTATCCTTCGTTCTTTTGTGACTTGGTGTTCGATTAAAAAACAAATGGAATGGTTCTTCTACCTCGCTATAATTTTTATCGACTGTCAACAAACACATACCTAGAAAAGAAGAAATTGATGATGTGAGTTTGAGTCTATAGTAACATTAAAAGCTTTATAATGAATTAAATGTCCTTAGTAACAGATAAAAAATAAACTTTAAGTCCCATGACTACAAAAAAATTATAAACATTTTTAAAACAAAATGCCAAAGTTGGTAGCGCCTTAATGACCTTATCCATAACCTTATTTAATATTTTCTTTTGTCTTTCCTAAGAGATCGTTTTTATGCGCATTAAGTATTCAACTCTTTTATGAGTCCCCAAAGTTATATTTTTTAATGCCAGACATGACTTCAAAAATATAATCGAACATTTTAGTTAGATACACTCCACCACAATAGAAATCCAAATGATCTGAAAGAAGTAATTTTTGTAGAATAGTGAATGAATTACTTTAACTATGGCTATGGTATGAATAAAAGATTGTTAGGTGAACATATACTTGTAGGTGGGAAATAATAAATTTGTTACATGAATTCATAACTGAGTTTGTGACGTTTCAGAATGTATATTTGTTCCAAATGTTGTGTTTATAAGATGCTCCGACGAAAACGATATCTTTACAAAAATAAATACAAAAATAGTTATTCAGCTTTGATACTTCATTCACAACGATCAATTTTCGTCGATATCCTATTTTAAAATCATCCACCAAATTTTTTAACATTAATTGTTTAATGCTCTTTAAAGTAGAGCAAAAGGCCATGTAAAATTTGATAAGAACGATTCTGTTTTGGACTTGAATAGCCGATCGATCTGGACGGCTGATCGCATCTGCGGTGCACGATAGCAAGGCACACTTTGCCAAGACCATCAAAGAATCTCGAGAGTCGACTCTGACGCGAGATAAATATAAAAATCGACAGAAAATAAAAACCCTAATTTGCAGAGAGTCCGCGCTTCTCTCTCAACAAAATCTGACCAAAGTGCGTCGTTCATTGCTCCAGCTCGATTGGCGTTGTACGTCTCCTATCTATACAATCTGTGTATGTAAGTACATTCCGTTATATAAATCCTACAATTTATCCAAGTTGAAATTTTCCTGATTGGATGTTCTTGTAAATTTACTAGTAATTCGGTCTAATTAATTGACGTCTGATGATATTGATATGATACCTGTGCCGTTGAAAACTGCTGATTGTTTTGAAGTATTCTAAAATCTGTAATAATATTGTAGACTTGTTTGTAAATTCTGTTGGTTTCCTAATTACTGTGGAGGATTATGATGCTAATTCTTGCATAGTGTTTAAGTATTTTTATCGCCTTGCGGACTATTGATCTTCAAATCAAACGAGTGATGAACTTAGGGGGATAGAGAAATCAGAGTTACAGACAGTTAGAGGCAGGAGATAATTGAGAAAGGAAGGATGAGATTGAAAGTGACCATTGATATCTGTTCGATTTTCTCTTACGTTGTTGGTTCTGAATTTGGTTTTCTACTCCAAATCCAAGATCGAGATAAAATGTACCAAATTATTCGACATCTTCTGTAGTTTAAGAACTTAACATTGACATTCAGACTCTCTAAATAGCACTTTCTTCATTATGACGCCTTCATCTATTGTGTCATGGTTACAATAGAGGTTCATGGATTATCTTGATATCAGTCTACAATGTACAAACTTGATTGTGTTGTATTTCTCAGTTATTTTAACAGCAACACAAACATGTACATGCATCCATGCGTTGCATCATATTTTGGTTCTTTAACCTGTTGAACCTATGCACCTGATACAACTTACAAGCATCTGTACCCATGCATTCAAGGTGGTTGACGATATGCCTTATGAATGGCAGGAGCCCTGGACTGGCATTTTGTTATGTAAGATCCTTAGATGCTTTGTTGCCTTGAGAACTTTGGAGGGTTTTTTTTTTTGCTTAATTGAAATATTTTCCTATGTAGACACTTTTTCTTTTTTGGTGATGGGGACAAGCAAGTCATGGGAATCTTGAAGGGGTTGTTAGCTTGAATAATTGGATGATTGCAGTTATTGTTGTATGTTTGAATAAGGAAGATGCAATTGTTCATTTTACTTGAAAACATGCGTTTTTCATTGCCATTTCTTACCATTATTCTTGCATTTTAGGCTTAATGACCTTTTGATTTGACATTTCATTTATGCTTGTTTATTTGTGTTTCTGTCATATGATTGTGTTGCTCTATTAACATTTGACATGGTCTCAGGCTGTGATTGAAAGCTTTGAGTAGCAACCTCAATTCTAATTTCACAATGGGCAATGGGCCAGCACCCTTCTCAGATATTGGCAAACGGGCAAAAGGTAAGCCTTCATTTTATAGTTTTTATACACAAGGCTATGTATGATGACTTAATTTGCAAATGTTATCTCACACATGAGATGTACTTTCTTAAATGTCAATTGTCTTTGACTTCAATAAAACTTACGTTCTTACACCAACCAACACTTAACTAGTCCTTCCCTTTTTGCACAACATATAATTCCATTCGTTTGTTATTTACTTTTTGTATATTTTTACCTTATGTAATATAATGCTGTTCAAGATTGCTTAAGAGCTCTTATGTACTTTGATGTTGATGGATTCTGGGGACATGAAAACATACACTTAATTTTGATGGGTTTAGTCTATTTTGATGTCTTATATTGTAAACCCAATGCTTGGTTTAGAAAAGGCACCACATTGACATTGTTTGCATCCTCATTCTTAACCATGGTTTTGTGCTCTCATTAGTCTCATATGAGTTACAAATTTGCAAGTTTAACCTAGGGAGATGTGATTAGGCTGATTTCCCAGCTCAATAATAAAAAACATACAATAAAGTTATTTCTGGCTTAGATTCCTTGTCCTACGTTTGTGTCTAAAGAACTCAAGATTTGTTGTATTCAGTAGAACACTCTTTTAGTTGAAGTATAAACCAATACAAACGTGAGTGCAATCACTTGAGGTGTTCTGATCAATGTACAAACAGATAAAGGACAAAGTTCATCTTGCAAGTTTGTAAACTGAAAGTTGTAGGCACACATGATTGCTAATGGGAAAAATCAAAAGAATTTAGTATACCATAACATTTAATAAATCTAGAGTTGTAAATGTTTTTAAAGTCATAAATGAGTTGGGTATTTATACTCTCAAAGAGTTGTTGAAGTTATAAACGTGTCTGGTATTTTGGTAATTAATTTTCTTAACCTTGTTAGAACTGGTAGGGGATTGTTAATCAATTTTCTAAACCTGATTGGCGAAAGTGTAAATTTGGACTTGTTTAAAAACTTTACTTTTGTGCTAGCAATCTTCTTTTTAAATGGAAAAAATATGGCTTTAAAGAATATCTAAAAATGTCAATTTTCACTTTTGCTAGAAATAGTAAAAAACATTATGAAATACTGCCATTCTACTAGATTCTTTTCTTTTTTGTCAACTAAAAAGTTCATGGGATTGGAGACCTGCAATCATAAATTGATCAAAACTACTCCAAAACTTTCAACCTTTTACACTACTTTTCATGTCATATTACATCAATTTTCTTTAAAGGAAAAAGTCAAACACTATATATTTTTCCCTGCATTGTTAAATTATTTTGTAAAAACAATAACAGGTTTATATTAGTTTTGAACATAAATTATAAAGTTATAAGAAAATAGTAAGAAGTCTATGCTTAAAATCTTTAAAATATTTATTGGATTTTAGTGGATAAATTTTCACAGAAGAGGTGGTTTAGGATGATAAGGTTATATATATATATATATATATATATATATATATATATATATATATATATATATATATATATGAGTTTGTTTTTGTCATCCAATGAATTCAACAAAGAATTTAGCTGAATAAGTTGTCTTGCTTCATGCAGATCTGTTGACCAAAGATTACAACTATGACCACAAGTTTGTATTATCAGTTCCTGGATCTACCCCCATGGTATGAGTTTCATCATCATATATGTGTAGCATCCACTCCTTTCTATTACAACATTGTTCTACTTTGAAAGAGCTACCAAGTTATAGCATTGTACTTATTTTTTTTTCTTATCATTGTATTATTACATTTTGCTTTTAAAAAGAAGGAAAGAAAGTAGCATGTTATAATAAACAAATCAATTAATGACTTAAAGTAAGTTGCTATGTTGTACATTTAAGCAAACTCTTACGTTCTCACAGGGATTGACTGCTACTGGTTTGAAAAAAGGTCAAATATTTCTTGGAGATATAAGTGCTCAATACAAGAGTGGCAGGACTATCGTAGATGTAAAAGTTGATACATATTCAAATGTAAGAACTTACAATTTTACCCTTGGTTTCTAAAAAAATTTGCAACAATATAATAATTATTTTTGCATTTTACAGGTCTCAACAAAAGTAACTGTTCATGAAGTAATGCCAAGTACAAAAGCAATATTAAGCTTTGATGTCCCTGATCATAAATCCGGGAAGGTTAATATTATTTTTTTTTTTCTTTAAAAATATATAATCTTTTAGTTCTATGATTAAACTAACATAACTTGTTTCTACTTGTACTCTCAGCTTGATTTGCAGTACCTTCATCCTAGAGTCGCCATTGATTCCAGTATCGGCCTGAACCCTTCTCCGGTTCTAAATCTGGCAGCGGCAGTTGGCGGCAGTGACATACTTCTCGGAGGTGAAGTCGGATTCGACACCGCCTCTGCTTCTTTCACCAAGTACACCGCCGGAATCAGCTTCAACAAACCCGATCTTTCTGCCGCCCTTATGCTGTATGTATAACACACCTGTTCTTTTTAAGCTGAAATTCATAGCACTCTTTAATAACATAATTTTGAAGATATAGAAGTTATTCTTGCACTATGGCAAAAACATTGTATTCATGTTAAAGATATTAAAACTTAAAACTGTGTATACAACAACTGCAGGACAGATAAAGGGCAAACATTGAAGGCATCTTATGTACACTCAGTGAACACCTCAAACACTAGTCAAGTTGTTGCTGAAATGACACACAGATTAAACACATTGGAAAATAGCTTCACAATTGGAAGCTCACATGTTCTTGACCGCTACAACACGGTTAAAACCCGGTTCTCAGATAACGGAAAACTTGCCATGGTGTGCCAACGGGAATGGCGGCCCAAATCATTGATTACTTTCTCTGCAGAGTATGATGCCAAGAGAAGTGAAGTGGGCCCCAAGTGGGGTCTTGCTTTGGCTTTGAAGCCTTGAATATGGTTTGGTTTGGTTTTTTTTTTTGGGTAAGATTTTATGAAATTGTTTTGGAGATTATGAAATGATGAGATTTCATCAAAAGGGTATTATATTGATTGATGTCGAATTTTATTTGGGAAAAATTGACCCGATTTTGATTTTGGTGTAACGGGTATACATGCAAATTGTTTGTATGTTAGATTTTGATAGAAGCATGGGGCTTTAATTGTAGTCCTGTGAATGATACTTCTCTCAGCTTAATAATCCATGATCACATTTTTAGGTTATTTTCTTGTTCCTTGCATTTGTTTGTTGTTGCTCAATTTATACTTATCGTTTTTTTTCCCCAATAAGTACTCTTTTAACAAATTGATGCTGAAACCATTTTTCTTTACATCATCTTAGTATATGAAACATCAAAAAGATATATAGTGGTTATAAGAACTACAAACTATCAAAAAATGAAATTTTTATTGCTTACAATGAAAAAATGGTTAGAATATAACATACCACCATCGTAAACTAGGGTATATGGTACATTTTTGAAGGTTTTAAATTTTGTGTAACATTAAAATACGACAAAGTCCGAATCCACTTTTCTTGTGTCTTCAAAAGATGTACAGCCACCGTATCTGGCCAAAGTTCATGTGTACACCTTGTTGGTGGCTCTGGATAGTTATACATATGCCACTTGGCATTAAACCGATTTTTCCCACGTCGACCCTCTCTCATCCACTCCCCAAAAATTTTATCTTCCGGCCCCACTAAATGACTCTTAGGAATCTCCGATTCCTTTATCCACTCAACTATATCCCATGACACTAAATACCCCATTCCAGACATGTAATGCACAAATGGATCCATACTAGGACACGGAATCACATACCCGTAGTATAAATCCTCTCTCGGTAACGGAATAAGCGTGTCCACCAATTTTTGCAACCGGAAATACGTATCGTCATCGCCCTTTATCACATAATGGTATGGCGGGTAAGGATCGGAATCAGAATTGGAATCGGGATCGGGTTTTAGCATATCTGGCAAGCTTGAGAAGTAAGTGTAGGTCTTACCTTTATCCATATTCTCTTTGCAATTCAAGATTATGATATCGTTGTGTTGTATTATCTCAAGTGCTACTAGGACTTTTTGGTCTTCTTTTGTTAGGTTGCAGAAGACAAATTTGACATCGATTTTTGCTCCCACCACCGATTGGGTCCCGTAAATGAGGCGGAGGAAGTGGCGGCGATCGTGGTGGTCTGCCATGGTTGGGATTCCGAGGAGGATTCTGATGTCGTTTTCCGGTGACTTCATGGGAAGAACAGAGTTGTTTGAAGAAGATGATGTCGAGGTGGCACATTTTTTGATGCTTGATAGATGATCGAATTGGATTTCATTGATGGATGCTAAAGTGAACAAGAACGCAATGAACATGAAAGATAAAACGATTACATTCTTCATATTGAGATATGGAATTTGTTAAATGTTTGTTAGATATAAAGCCTATTGGATGTGTATATCTTGCACTTTTGGACCTTTTCCATTCTTGAAGAGAAGTGCGAAAAGACAAATCTGTCCCCTTGGGACCTGTCAAGATGCAGCCATGTTACCACCTTCTGGGGTGTTTTTGGTAATTTGCTAAGAGAAAGAAGAAAAAGAATGGTGATTTTGAGCCTAACTTGAATCATACATTAGGTGGTATGATGATAGACAGTTTTGCTTGAATAGTGCCTAAAGTATGCTTACTGTGGATCTTACACCAGGAGTGTGAATGGACGATTGTGCCCTTTTGCAGGCTGGGTCGACAAGGATATGATAAGTTTTGTTGAAGGTGTTTTTGGTAAATGACTAAATGCAAGGAGAAAGAAAAGGGTGCGTTCATGTTGACTATAAGTTGGTGATTGTGAGCCTAACTTGAATTCTACATTGGGTGTATGAATAGACGATTATGCCCTTGAATTTTAAAGAGAGAAAGTCTGACTTGACCAGCTTCTGCTAACTTGGTTGAGGGTGTTTTTGGTAAACTGCTTAATCTTGCTTGAACGTGGGCTAAAGTAAACTAAAAAATGGTCAAACACTTGAGTGATTATTAGGCATAACTGCATGAACATGCGTGGAAGCTGAATTTACGTTAGATATGCTTCGGTATTGTAAACTTAGTTGATTTAACTATATATATATATATATATATATATATATATATATATATATATATATATATATATATATATATATATACCTTCCAATTGTTGGTGTGTGTTTGATTTTTAATGACACCTTAATGAAATTAATTTTGCAGGGTACCTTGTTCAATGTTTAGGTTAAAAAACAATGTTTCACATTTCTTATTTTATTTATTAGTTAGTATTATTTTTCTTTTCTTTTTCCGATTGATTGCCCTAATCTTGAACGAGACTTCACCTTTTCTTTTCAGTACTATCGACATATGCATTATGCAACACACTTCATCTTCATACTTCATCGGCTGTGGCATGAATGTTTTTAACCTTTTAACTTTTTATTTGTGTGTTTATTTTGTTATGTGTATACATGAATATGGTCATTAGACCTGTTTATATGTATAATATGTGTTATAAATTGATAGTCTATAATTATTGTACTCTTATTTTTATAAAATGATATTAAAAAAATATAAAAGGGTTAAAAGGAACCGGTTTCTAATCTAGAAACCAAGTTCTAAACCTATTACGGAAAAAGGGTAAAAGTCTATTACAACCCGGTTTTTTGTATGAACCGATATATATTTTGTTTTCATATGCCTCGGTTATGTTGAAGGGAACCGGTTTTAATATCTATAGGCAGTTGGGACGGAAAGTGTTATATGATGATGAAAATTACACAAAGCTTGTAGAACTTACAGGTTAAATTAACGGTTGTTTTTCATTCTTTTGTTGAATGGTTGATGTTTATCTTCATTATTTTTTCAGGTTTGAGAACGTAAGAAATGTGCAACGGAAATCAAGGTATGAAAACATAAGTTCCAAGATTGCCCTGTCCATATTCGGCCCTGGAAATGTAAAAAAAGTTGTGGTTGTCTCATGTTTGGAGGATCAAGGAAGGTATAATGCCAACATTACTTTTACATTATGTTCTTTGTCGTTAACAATTTAGCAACTCGGTTCTTCTGTTTGTACAAACGTTTCTTGATGGTGTGAGATTGAAGGGTGATATTAGTCTATTATTATTTATTATGTAAAATTCTAAACTATTTAACAAATGAAAATTTTAAATAAAGTCAAATATTAAATGAAGTATTTATAATGATTTATTTTTATTAGTTTATCATGTTTAGTTTATTATGTTTGTTTCATTCTCAAACCATTTCATATTGTTTTCTTTAATCATCTTATATTGTCAATATATTTTTATATTTTTCACCAGATTGGGGCAGTATAATTGATTTTTGTAGCTGCTGACATGATATGAAAAATACTTTTTATTTATTACAGTTTACTTTTTTAATGCTTATTGTTGTTCATTATGCATAGAATAGAAAGGAAGATGCAACTAAGAAAGGACATTATACCCGAAAAAACTATAGATATATATAATACAAAAGTATGGTAAGAGTTATGTAGTATTCAATTTTATATATATATATATATATATATATATATATATATATATATATATATATTACTACCTCAACATTTCTTGTAGGTAACATGTTGAAATGGTACAAAAGAATTATGAAGGCCTTTAATGACAATTTTTTCGATTTTTAGTGGTACTTTTTGTGTGCTGCTAAATGACATAATTTGTAGTGTGGGCAAGGGCGAACCAACCTTTGTGTAAAGGGTGTCAATGGACACCCTTTGATTTTTAATTATGTATTATGCAGGAAATATTGTTAGGACACCCGTAGGAAAATTTGTTGGACACCTTTGGTTAAATTAGGAAAATATATTTTAACAGTTTTGATATATATATATATATATATATATATATATATATATATATATATATATATATATATATATATATATATATATTTATTTATTTATTTATTTATTTCATAGATAGATGTAAAATCACGAGTACATGGTTTCAACTTTCACAAATGGGCGTCGATTCTTCCAAGGAAGAATTTGATTAAGCCACTGAAATAAAAGTCCAATTACAAGTATACCCTTGTTTAGATATGTAGGAGATTTTGATTCCGTTTAGTTCGTCATTTCTTCATACAACAATCTCTAAATATTATTAAAACAGAAACCTTATGACATCATCTAAAACAATCTAGGCCGTTAATTGTGTTTTCTTTATAGGTTTTACACCCTTAGATCAATTTGCTTACATCACCTTGATCAAACAAGAAGTCAACCTGTTATATTAGGAAATTAAATGTAAGAATTGAATGAAAATGATACTTGAATTCTTTCCAAACTTACAACTACAAAATTGGTTCCTTATTAATGTAAACCTTAAATTTAGGGTCTGTTTCCATTCAAAATTGCTTTCCAAATATATTATATATTGAAATCTCAGAAACTATTAATTTCAAATTTCAAAAGTTTCAGATATTATTATGAACCAATATATTTTCAAGCATGATATCTTCTATTTTAAGTTTAAATGAGATTTCAATTGACTACCTGCTAATTTTCATCATATTGACTTGTATATATATTTCAAACCTTTTTAATAATCGATTTACACAAACATTATGTCATAATTCCTGTGCAGAAAACAAATGCAAAAAAATTTCAACCTTCCCATCAGTCTAATTAGTCGAATAAATGTATGTACTTCTTCCTTAAATCCTTTTAATCTGTAAGTTTGATATTGTTTTCGAATTTATATGTTTTTACTCATTCGTATGGTTCTTTGTTGAATACTTATAATTTAGATGTATAATGTTGTTTTTGAATTTTTTTTGATGTTGTGTTTGGTTCTTGGTTCCATCTTTTTAATCGGTAAATATGATCCTATTTTCGAAAACAGTAAACTCAATGTTAAAATTGGATGTTATATATAATGAAATTATGATGTTACATGTGTGTGTATACCTTTGTAAAAAACCAATAGACAAGACAAGAAACAACATGACATAATATAACAGACTGGTTGTACAAAAGACATGAACGCCCTCATTAGAAAGTTTTCTTATGTCTCCGGTAGTAACAGAATAAGAATAAGATATATACATTCTCAACAATTGTTGTGAGCTTTAAAGTTAAATATAAGAAAGTTGTGAAAGATGAAAATAGGCTCCCGTATTCTTTGTTTAAAAAGAATCGGTACCATACATGGGCATGTAAGAATTCACGGTATAATAGAAGTGTGTACTCAACTAGAGTCAGCATTTGACCTTGAAATACCAAAAACGCCCCTCAAAACCTTATGAAAAAAAATCAGGTATACTCAAGGACCAAAAATGTAATCTACTCTAAACTTAAGTAAAAAAAAGGAAAAATATAAATTTTGTTGTTATGCTATATGTTTTTTAGTTTTGGTTCAAAGGCAAAATGGTTATTTAAAAAAAACAAACAACTAAGCTGTTAATTTAGGCAATCATAAAAGTTTTATGAAACAATTTGGGCCGTTGATTGTGTTTTATTTATAAGTTGTACACCTTTAGATAAATTTGCTTATGTCACCTTGATCAAATAAGAAGTCAACCCGTTATATTAGGAAACTAAATGTAGGAATTGAATGAAAATGATACTTGAATTCTTTCAAAACTTACAACTACAAAATTGGTTCCTTATTAATGTAAACCTTAAATTTAGGCTCTATTTCCATTCAAAATTGTTTTCCAAATATATTATATGTTGAAATCTCGAAAACTAATAATTTCAAATTTCAAAAGTTTCGGATATTATTATGAACAAATACACTTTCAAACATGATATCTTCTATTTTAAATTTAAATGAGATTTCAATTGATTACCTGTTAATTTTCATCATATTGACTTGTATATATATTTCAAACCTTTTTAATAATCGATTTACACAAACATTTTGTCATAATTCCTCTGCATAAAACAAATGCAAAAAAACTTCAACATTCCCATCAGTCTGATTAGTCGAATAAATGTATGTACTTCTTCCTTAAATCCTTTTAATCTGTAAATTTGATATTGTTTTCGAATTTATATGTTTTTACTCATTCGTATGGTTTTTTGTTGAATACTTATAATTTGGATGTATAATGTTGTTTTTGATTTTTTTTTGATGTTGTGTTTGGTTCTTGGTTCCATCTTTTTAATCGGTAACTATGATCATATTTTCGAAAACAATAAGCTCAATGTTAAAATTGGATGTTATATATAATGAAATTATGATGTTACATGTGTGTGTATACATTTGTAAAAAATCAATAGACAAGACAAGAGATGACATGACATAATATAACAGACGGGTTGTACCAAAGACATGAACGCCCTCATTAGAAAGTTTTCTTATGTCTCCGGTAGTAACAAAATAAGAATAAGAAATATACCTTCTCAACAATTGATGTGAGCTTTAAAGTTAAATATAAGCATGTTGTGAAAGATGAAAATAAGATCCCGTATTCTTTGTTCAAAAAGAATCGGTACCATACATTGGCAGGTAAGAATGCACGGTATAATAGAAGTGTGTACTCAACTAGAGTCAGCATTTGACCCTGAAATACCAAAAGCGCCCCTCAGAACCTTCTGAAAAAAAATCAGGTATACTCAAAGACCAAAAATGTAAACTACTCTAAACTTAAGTAAAAAAAAGAAAAAATATATATAAATTTTGTTGTTATGCTATGTGTTTTTTAGTTTTGGTTCAAAGGCAAAATGGTTATTTAAAAAAAAAACAAACAACTAGGATGTTAACTTAGGCAATCATAAAAGTTTTATGAAACAGTGAAACAAGGTCGAAAAACTACAACCCGGTTCTTTTAGGGACCAAAACCGAAAAAATCGACTAAACACAGGGACCAAATATGTAAATTATTAAAAATAAATGAAAAAACTTTTGTTTATACTGATTCCCCCCCCCCCCCCCCCTCGCGGTTTTGAGGTCATGGTGATGGATTGAGCTTCGTCATTTCTGCCTCTAATTTGCTCTTTGCTTTATAGTAAGTAATATTCTTTACGACCACTGAATTATTTCTTGCACGTTCAGGATACATTGATATAATCATTGTTTTATTTCAAATTCAATAACAAAATTGTAATAAATTAATTTCTCATTGAAGTTAATAATTATAAATTTATCTCACTTCCTGCTCATCCAAGTTTTCTCATTGATATAGTATCACGAAGTTGATCATATCGCATATTTTTCTAAATAAGAAACACTAATATCAACAAAAGAAACTATTTAATTTCGTAATAAAGTTGAATTAAAAATAATTAAATAAATAAATAAGAAGAAGAAGAACCTTGTATTACCACCATATTTTATGTTTGACCTCATCATCATATTTAAATCCTCCCATAATTTGAGGCATTGTGATTAACCAAAATGCAACAATGCTTGGATCTTTCATGCTATCAATAATATGATGAAACACAAAAACATATGTTTTGAAGTTTTGAAGTGAGATAATTGTTACAAGAAGAAAAGGGGTAGAATCGTTATTGACATTTACCTCATAAGGGTTTTTTTTTTTGTTTTTTCCACTATATTGTAAGCTTTGCATGGAGGCTCGATAATTTGCAAAGTAAATAAAACTAAGGGGGTGTTTCTTTTTTCCTTCATTAAACTATATAGTGAATGACTATATGGATAAAATGTTCTATACATAGAGATTGTAGATAAAGATGAAAAATAAAACGCAATGGATTATGAGAAATCACAAAAAATAAGAACCAATAGGAACCAACATCGAACAAAAGCCCTATTTTCTTTACTTCAAAAAAATCAACGTACCTGCACATACTCAAAACCGTAGAACGAATTTCACAAAAAAAATTGTTATTTCATAAAAGAAGGAGCCTGGAAAAAAAAGATGGTGGTAAACCAAAGAAGACATCAAAATCAACAAAAAAAAAACGAAGATATAAACATAAATGATGAACCTGATAAATAATTTCTGGCATATTATCCCTAAAATAAAAACAAAGCCATCAATGAATCTTAACATTGTCGATGATAGTGACAATAACTCAGATTAAGGAAAAAAAGTACCTGATATTAGAGATAAAGTGGAGGGAGATGATTAGCTTCGTTAGAGATTTATTGGTTATAGTTTCTTTATATTTAATATTGTGGGGGGTTTTTATGTGGTTCATTTTGAAGGAATATAAATAAGTTGCTATTTTTTTTTAAAATAAACAGTTATATTTCGCAATATAGCCATAAAATAACAATGTATTTTGAAAGTAAATTGTACTTGTGTAGACCCATTTTCACGCATGGTTGACTATATATAGTTGTTTTCCGTGTCACAAGTAAAAAATATTTGAAAGTACTTATATGTGACAAGCAAGGTCATTGAATTAATAAAACAAAAAATGTTGTCTATAAAGAGGTATTTCAATGCTATATATATATATATATATATATATATATATATATATATATATATATATATATATATATATCTTTACTATCTTATAAAAGAAATCTCACTATTTCTAAAAATAGATTGAATATAATAATATTATTTTTTTAAGACGTTCAAATCATTAAGCTAATAGTACACGTAGTCATAAATAAAATAATATTAAATTTTAACATGTGTTTTGAATCCTTATATTTCTCAACAAATTCTATCTAATTCCCTGAATTTCGGATAATTCAAAATTTGAAATCATTAGAAAATACATGTTGATTCAAATATCCCTCCTGCAGATGGCTCTTTCTTAACAGATTTTTATTTTAATCCTTACTTGTAATTAATTTCATCATTTTTAACTTTTTGTCTTTTTATCTTATAAATATATTGGGTGAAGGCTTTATTATATCAGGTTTTTTCCTAAAAAGGTTTTTACTATGTTTCTTTAATGTGTTGGCTTTGCAGGTTCAAAGAACTCAACCAATAGGGCCATTTAGAGCATTGTATTATCATTAGTTTGTATATTTTGGCATCTTACTTTTGCAATAAAGAACGGTTAAACACAAGATTTGACATGATTAAGGTAGTTTGTATATTTTTCATCTTGTTTAGTCTAAAAATGAAACCTTTTTCATCATTGGTCCTTATAATATCAAGTTTCATCACATGGACTTCCTGATTACGGTGATTATTGTCCTTATTATAAGGTTCTATATAGATTTTGTTCAATATTTTAAGGTTTCGAGAACCTAAATCAATATGAATCCTTGAATTACATACCATCGTTGAAAACGTTTTAATTTGTGACCAAACTTGGTTTAAAATCACAATGAACAAGTTGACACCTGAGTATTTTGGCCTTCTCAAAGGCCTATTTATCGACTTTTGAATCACAACACCTGATATTCTAAAAGTTTATTTTTATAAACTATTACTTATATATTTTAGCATTTTACTTAGTAGGACATTAAATTAATAAAGAAATTAAGGAAAACGAAAAAAAAAGAGGACGATAAACAGTACAAGTGGTTTGGGTATGTATAAATGGAAGTAATAACCATTTAGGGGGTGTTTGGCAAAAAACTTATTGCTTATTAGTTTATTAGCTTATAAGTTAATAAATAAGTTTAGGGTAACTTATGAAAAAAATGACGTATTAGAGGTTTCCCACCGGAATAAGTTATTTTAATCAAAACACTTTTTTAACTTATAGTGATGTGAAACCTAATAAGTTGTTTTAAAAAAGCTTAGCCAAACACCCCCTTAATATGGTATGGTAATGCTCTTGAAAAATAGATGTCATTTAATATTCATTTCTCGAAGTGAACGCAAAATGGTTTTAACTCTAAAGAGTTCAAATTATTCGCCGCCCGCCGCTTTGCGCAGGTAGACGGCTAGTGTGTGTGTGTGTGTGTGTATATATATATATATATATATATATATATATATATATATACCTGTTTTAGTGTAATTTCTACAAATTTCAATAATACCAATAACCCTACTTTTTTATAATTATTTTATAATATCTATATAAATTTGCATTTTATTTATGTGTTCCCCGCGTTTAACGCGGGTCATAATCTAGTTATACAAAAAATAAGAAATTTACATTTTATAACCCCATCTTTTTTTTTCCTTTGAGGTATTGACATTTTACAACCCCATCTTTTTATTTTCCTTTGCTCTTCCTTTTATTGTTTACATCAATTTTTTTTTTACAATAAATCCATCATCTTAATATATATATATATATATATATATATATATATATATATATATATATATATATATATATATATATATTGGTTGTTTACACCACCATGTTTTATAAAGATGATATAAACATACTAATTAGATAAAATTATTACAAAGTCAACCACTTAATAAAAAAAATGACTGAATTCTAATACACGATACCCTTTAAAATTTTAGTTTATGGAATCATCATAAACACTAAATCGTCAACTTCTATCTTTGTCTTCCAAATAAGCAATGAAGTATTTGATAATATTAGTTATGTAAGTGATGAGAACACAAGGTTTCTGCTTCTTTAATGAGAAGTCTCATGTTCAATATCTCAAGGTTTTCAATCACTTGATTTAAAAGTGTATCCAACTTTCTCACTTAACCGGTTTCGGCTTAAAATAGGTAAAGAAATTGGTTTTCGGTTTTTAAAATATATGATTCCTAATCGTCGGTTAAGTTTTCTTATAAAATGTTTTTAAAAAACCGAATAGAGTTTATTCATATCGATTTCAGGAAAACGGGTTCGTTCTGTACACCTCTACACATGAGTAGTTTGAATATTTGATATGCATTAGTTTGAATTTCTTTATTGGACAATATTTTATTGTGATATGATATACTTTAGTAATGGTTTTATCATTTATAAAATCTTTATAAAAAGTTAGGTATGTGAAAAAATTACCAAAGAAAAAATAAATATTAAGATGGAGATTCATTTATAAAAAAATAGTAGCGAAAACAACAAAGAAAAAGAAATAATTAGAAAAGGGGTATAAAGTCAATTTATAAAATCTTTAGAAAAAAGTTAGCTATGAGAAGCATTACCAAAGAAAAAAAATAAATATTAAGATGAGACTCATTGTCAAAAAAAAAAAAAAATGATAGTGAAAATAACAATGGAATATATATATATATATATATATATATATATATATATATATATATATATATATATATATATATATATATATATATATATATGCTCAAATGTTTTCATTATCTATTGTATGCATGTATGATTGATTCTGGACCAATCATTTTAGTTATTTTAAGAAAGTAATTAATATCTATTATATCTTCAACATGTAATATGCATTAATTATTTTTTTTAAAATAACTAAAATGATTGGTACAGAATCAATCATACATGCACATAATAGATAGTGAAAACAAAATAACCTAACTATATATATATATATATATATATATATATATATATATATATATATATATATATATATATATATATATATATTAAGATGATGGATTTATTGTACAAAAAATGTTAACAATAAAGGAAAAACAAAGAAAAACAAAAGATGGGGGCTGTAAAATGTCATTACCTCAAAGGAAAAAGAAGATGAGGTTATAAAATGTCAATTTCTTATTTTTGGTATAATTGCTTTATGAAGAAACGGGGAACTAAAAACGGAATTAAAATCTCATATATATCTAAACAAGGGTATACTTAATTTCAGTGGCTTAATCAAATTCTTCCTTGGAAGAATCACCACCCTTCACAAATAGAGTAATTAGTATATTTGTTTTCCTTTTTAGTTTAGTTTATTCTATTATATTGGTTTATATTTATATTTTTATTTATAAATTAGTGACTAACAATCATGAATAATCTCCGTTATTTTATTTCTTATTGACTAGATATGTTTTTATTATTTGTAAATTAATTAGTATATTTGTTTTTCTTTTATTAGTTTTATTCAATTATGATTGTTTAAAAATGCGTTAGACATTGATGTACTAGTATTTTGTAATTACGTTTAATCTTTGGTATAAAAAATTGTATTATATATTTTTTAGATAATATTTATTATAACCCGATGTAGGGAAAATTAGGGTTTGTGATGGAGATCTGGATACCAACTTAGATCGTGATATCAGTTTCCGAACTGATATTTCTACCCTATGCCTGAGTTACAAGAAATTCAGCCTAGGATAATCCAAGTGGACACTTACATTTTTAGGCACAAAAACATAAGCCAATATGCTAAAGGGTTTTGTGAATGTGTGATGAAAAACGAGAGCTAAAGAACGTTCCCCTTTCTGGAAAGGAAGAGTTGTTTATATATTAAACACGATTAGGGTTTCATTGGGGTTGGACCGTCATTAGTTGCTTTGGAAAAAAACAATATTAATCCGGATAAGGGTTACCAAAACTAACGAGTTTCGTTAGTTTTACCATAATCACCCTCAAGAAATTGAGTTTTCCATTATGTTCCCACATGCAAAATTCGGTGAGGTTTTGGGGCGCCGCTCTAAACCCCGCGGGACCCCAGCCAGGGGCTCTGCCCCTTGGACCCCGCTTGGGGCGCTGCCCCTAGACCCCGCCAAATGGGTGCTGCCCCCGGACCCTCGACTAGTCGTCGAACCGGCTTCTGACTCGATCTTATACATGCGTGCATTCCTCACAACCTCGTACATATATATTAGAGTGCAAATCATAAAGCCCCTTAGCTCACATGTTAGTTTCAATTGTTTAAAATGACATGTTGACACTAAAATCACCAACATCCGACTCGATAAAAACAAATATTCACCCGATTATTTTGGTACATTATTTGAATTGGACACTTGTAACTTTAAATTATAAATTCGCTATTGGCGGTTGGGTGTTGGTTGGTAGAATGAGGTGTGTAGAGGAGATGGTATGAGGTGGGTGGGTATCCCATGTTAATTCATCCCAAAACCATTTGAGACGTCAATCCACCATTAGGTACGTACATGTTAACATGTATGTGTTGTTTGAAATAAAAAAAACTAGGAAAATGATAACCTATGAGAAATACACATCTAAACGTATTTATTTTAAATTTTCTATTGAAAATTAAAAATGAAAAATGATATCATTTTTCTAAAAGTGTCACATCTAAACGTATTTATTTTAAATTTTCTATTGAAAATTAAAAATGAAAAATGATATCATTTTTCTTAAAGTGTCTAGAAGATCACTATTTCTTTTAATTTTGTCCTCATAAAACATAACTGATCTTAAATAGTAGAATGTTTACTAAAAAGAAAGGGGGATGAACGGCGGCTTTAATTAATCATATACGTTTACAAATGTTTCTTTCATGACGTAGACATGCCTTCGTCTTCCTCCGTGTATTGTATAAATTTCTGTGGAAAAACGTCATTTACGTCCAATCCATTATAGTTGTCAATATTTTCATTAAGACCCTAGAACTTAGAACAATAATATATATTGCCCCTTTTAACTTTGAAATCTTGTCATCTTATTTTTATTTAAAAGGGACAATAATATATATATTGCCCTTTTAAATTTATATGTGAGATGAGTGTGGTAATTGAATTTCCGATTTGATTCCTAACCATCGTAAAGTAACAAAATCATTAAAACCGGCACATGATAAATGTGATTTTTTTGGGCCTTTAGTTGAAAGAGAGCCATTTTAGCGAGGTATAGTGAATGTTATATTAGAATTTAGGGATAGAACCCCCTCATGGGAAATCCGTCGACATTGTGGACATATTTTTTCCATGTATAAGTTTTAGAAAGATTCTTTTCTTCTCGCATTTAAAATCATACAAATATTAAACATAATTGGTTTCTAATAATGACCAAAACATATGGTTAAATCGCTATCTGGTTAAATAGTTTAGTTATTCGATTTAAGTTTTTTTTATCACACCCTTGTATTTTATAATTGCGATACCAAAATTCTAAAGTATCTTGTTATTTGTTTAATAAAAAAGAAAATGACTATTTTGTTAAAGTCTATAGTATACATACTAATTTTTAGAGATTTCCATTTAAAAGAAATTAAAAGTAACAACCATCATTAGTAATTAGCGTATATGTGAAATTAAAAAAAAAACATATGGAAAATGATAAGAAAATTAGGACTATACAAAAACATAGTAAAATAAATTAAAAACCTAAACTAGTAACTTAGTAACTTGATTATTATTTGAGTTTAATTTTATTAAAAAAACTAAAAATTGTATTACGTTAATATCATAGAAGATTAGAAGTTATCTTTTTGACAAAGTAATTTAATATATTAATTTAAACTAAAATAATAACATAAAATAAAATATAGAGATTGAAATGGTAAAAATACTATTATGCCCTTATAATTTATATTTTTTATTTTTTTTATTTGCTGAAATACATAAATTAATTTAATTTATATTTTATTTGTTTTTTCTCCCTAAAAACACACACACTGGTGAAAGAAACAAAGAAAGAAACGGGGACAACCAAGGGCTGCCACCCTCAACCACCCACCGATGACCCCCCACCGCTGTGAACCACCACAAACAACCATTCTTTATCCCCCTCTTGTATTGTAGAATCCATTGCACCACCCACCCGTCACGTTTTTTGTTTTCCTTTTCTCTTTTCACCGTCAAGAACAACCACCACCAAGGAGTGTTGTTGTTGTTGTTGTGACCACCGAACATTACTAGGAACCATCTATTCTCACTAGTTTTGCCAATCAGCAACAACCTAAACATACCCTTTGACCACTGCCACCTCCCCTCTTTCTCTCTCCTTTGCTTCTTTTCTCAGATAACAATAGCCCCACCAGAGGTGGCATCAACCTCCTAAGAACCACCGGCTGCCACCCTATCTTTCCTCCTGTGACGACGAGCAAACACCAACCCCCACTATGAGATATTAACAAATGAAAACAATTTGTTTCTTATTGCTATCGATCAAAAGCACAAAGCATCCTCCAAATCGATCAACCAAATTTAATCTCAAATTTTGAGAATGAAATCAAATCTCTGATGAGTTGGAATCGATTGAAACATAATCAATTGTTTACAACACATAAATCAGATCTTTCAACACATAATCAATTCTACTTTTTCTCACTGATTTCTCTTATGGTTTTGGGAATGGAATCTGCAATTAATAGCTACACTTTGGCTATTGGTTCTATGTTTGTAACTGTTGCACACACCAACTGTTTGACAGATTGCTCCAAAGAACAATCATCTTTTAAAATGTTGTTTTTTGATTGGATTTGTTGTACAGATTGTAAACCCAAATGTGCATATCGACGCTTTGCAACATCACACAAGAATCCATGGAGGGGAGGTGGATAGGTTGGTAGAAAAATGGAGAAGAAAGGGAGGGAAGAGCAGATCGGAAACAACACAACATGTGGGGGGTTCGTGGGTTTGCTCAACAACCGAGGGGATGTGGAGAGGTTGACAACCGATTTTTCCGATAGGCTCCTCGACTATTAGCTCATCTCACTGGAGCTGTGGCTTCGGGTAAAGCAAGGGTCGAGCAAAACAATAATAGAGGGTGTTTGGGGTGATGCGTCTTAACATGAGGAACATGAGGGAGAGAGAGAGAGAGAGAGAGAGAGAGAGAGAGAGAGAGAGAGAGAGAGAGAGAGAGAGAGAGAGAGAGAGAGAGAGAGAGAGAGAGAGAGAGAGAGAGAGAGAAGGGATAATAGGGGTGGTTTGAGTTTTTTTTTTCTTTTTTTCTTTTTTTTTAAAATTAGAATAATTAGAAAAGAAATTAAATTAAATTAAAAAGAAAATTATTTAAGGGCAGATTTGTCATTTCAGGTGGAGCATGGACCAAAATTACATATAAATGCCAATCATAGGGACCAAAACCACACAAAGTGTCCGAAATTGGACTACTGATGCACCACTAAATTTTTTTGGACAAAAACTATAGAAATTTGATAACCATAGGGACCATTTTTGCAATTTTGTCTAAAAGAAAAAGTTTAATAAAATTGGAAGGGTAAGAACTGCAAATTCATATTAAAACTAGTTTTAATTGATGCCACGCGTTTAGAATCTGTTTCGTGCAAATGGAATTATCCGATATACCCCTATCGTAAACATTGGTGTCATAATATGTCAAACTGTCAACTGGTTTTATATTTAAAACCTGAAAACTTAAGTTGATAATATTACTAATATTCGTATACCAGATTCAATTTATTAGGTAGTGATAAAATTGCAATATATTTAAATTTACAGATTAAGTAAGCGAACGTCTACGTTGAGGTATATAGTTCAATTGTTAACTAATATATGCTATTAAAAAATAAATATACTGTTATTATTGACTATAAAATATTAATTATTATATTAAATTGTTATCATTAAAATTATTCTAAGGTATCTTGATTGATGAATGGTACTCTACAATTTATTTCTCATGCAATTATCGTATTATGAAAAGGTCTATTCATCTGGATTTGTTTAAGCATATAATTTTTAACACTTTAGAATTCTCTTTCACTGTTTGTTGAAGGCTGAAAATCAATTATTTTAATAATGTTAGACAAAGATTATTAATATATAAGTTTCTGGCAGCCATGGCGTGATTATCGACGATGATGACCACAAACTTAAGGAGAGAGGAAGGAAGCGAAGAGGGGAAGGGGTAGGTGTTGGGATGTGGTGGGTAAAAATAAAAATAAAAAAAGATAACATGGTCATTTCATGTCTGATTGGGATAAAAGTTGCAACAAATAAATATCACAAGGAACTCTAAAACATTCTCGGTGAACTATAACACATTCCATGCCTCTCTCTGTACTATACCCTCCCCATGATTCCCTTTTCTGTCACCAATTCATTACATGAAATTGTGAATTTACCACCACCGTTTTAGCCAATTGTAACATCTCATTTTTACAACCAAGTTTTTTCATTTTATTAAAATAAAACTTCCAAATTATAAATCCATTATTAAGAAAACCGTTTATTCCAAAATACATTTATTAAAAATAAGAGTAATATTAAAGCGCAAAATCTTCATTGTTGCTGATGAATGTATAGTCACACATTTTCCTTCCCATGAGAACCGATGACACATGAAACAAAAAACAATTGGGTAAACACAAAGATTAGTTATTCCCCCCCCCCCCCCCCCCCCCCCCCCCCCCCCCCAAAAAAAAAAAAAAAAAACCCTATACGATAAACACATAAGCATGCATAATGACCCACAATCATCAGATTGGAATGCCCAGGTGTCACACCCCAAAACCAAGAACGGCGGAAACGTTCTGGGGCGGAGGATGTCATGTACAGTATCACAACAATGAAAAGTAGTAAACAAGCAACAACATCATCCATTGCATTAATAATATAATTTTTATACAAGTGTGTTCTGTCAAATTATAATAGACACTAAAGTATAAACAAAATGAAAGATGAGTCTTGAACGAGCGCCATTTTCTCTGAACCTTGCATCGGTACCTGTCTACGGTTGACCTGAGGATACAAGTTATTTTGAAAGAGAGTATCAGCTTTAAAGCTGGTGAGATCATAAGTATTTTAGTGTCTTAATTTGTATGTAAGTATTTGTATGTATATGAATTGTAAGTAGTGAAAATGTATATGAATTGTAAGTATGAAAATGTTTGTAAAACAACTGTAAACGTTTGAAAAACCCTAGAAATCCCTATGATTCCTACTATTATAAAAGGGAGTCTTCTACCAAGACCTAACTGCTCTGAATGTGGCCTTCTACCAAGACCTAACTGCTATGAATGTAGCCTTCTACCAAGACCTAACTACTCTGAATGTAGCCTTCTACCAAGACCCGACTGTTCTGAATGTAGCCTTCTACCAAGACCCGACTGTTCTGAATGTAGCCTTAGTATTACCCTTTGGTACTAGGGTAACTAACAATGTTAACTGAAGACATTCGTAGATGTACAACAAGTACAGGTAGACATAAAAATATACAGATCACTACTGCATAACAACATCCTATATACCAGGATACATATCTAACAGATCACTACAACATAGCAACATCCTATATACCAAGATACATATCTAACAGATCACTAACAACATCCTATATACCATGATACAGATCTAACAGATCACTACATCATAGTAACATACTAAATACCAACAATCCAAGGAATGCATAACCGTATATACTCAGAGGTAAGATAGACACTCAGACAGGTGATCATACTCTAGAGCCACAATCAAACAAGGAACAAGCAAGAAAGCCTAGATCAAGAGTCCCTAGTGTATCCTACATGACTATATACAGTCCATATGACATCCCCCCACTAAAAGATAACCAAAACTAGTGGGCCGACATTGGTGCCTTCGACCCACGGGTACAACGAGGCAAAACTCACTTGAATCGAAGACCTCTGAAACACTACGATATGATCACTTTTATAAAAGACCGCTTGCACCCACGAATCCACTAATCACCACAACCAAGTAAAATCTTAATCACCAGTCAAACCCTCAAGTTTGACCTAGAGTCAAAATTGGTCAAAAAGTCAACGGTCAAGGGAAGTCAACACTCAACAACCCCTCACGACGTGACCATCTATGTCTCACGTCGTGAGCCACTACATGAAAAAATAGTCGGGTCTCATAATCCTCATGACATGACAGGCATAGCCTCATGTCGTGAGATTAGTGTGAATGTTATTTTGATCCATAAACTTCTTAATCCATTAAGCCAATAATTCATCTTTTCCAGGAGGCTTCCTAACACCCCGATGATCATAAAAATCGATGCTTTAAGGTCTTGTATGTCCAATACAAGAATTGAGCTCAAACTATGGCATTCATGAAGAAAAAGGAGATCAAATCTCAAGCATGAACTCAAAAATCATCCAAACTTCAAATCTATAATATATAATTACCAAGGGACGCTAATGACCCATAAATTGCTAACTTTATAGAGTCCCAACACTCTAAATTTTGTATCCATGGATAAACATGCATAAAACCTTAGGTATAGCAACAAGGAAACAAAAAGCTTGAATGTTGGTTACTCACAATGGTCTAGAGGTGTCGCTAGAGGTTGCAAATGGAACTTCCAAGCTGAATCTATGCTTCCACGGTGATATCTTCTTCTTAAGACCACCAAAATTGATCAAAAGCTCAAGAATCACAAGAAGAGGCTAGGATTAGGGTATTTTCGTGCTTAGGGAGGAATGAGGCTGTTTTGCAAGCCTAAAATGAAGTTTATGGGGTTTATATATAAAGGACACCCTAAAAGATCATGGGCGTGGGATACAACGCATCTCACATTGTGAGCTCAACATGATTCATCATCTTTATTTAATCACTCCTCACGTCGTGACCCTTTATGGTCACGTCATGAGCCTTGGTTTTACACAAAAAACCATGTCTTTGACTCCTTGAAGCCCTAAATCGATCCGATCTGGAAATCGGGTGTTCCAGTTCTCCTTCACTTAAATTAGATTTCGTCATCGAAATCGGTTCTCGCTTCCCCTCTTGGAGTAACCCTCATTTGACCACCTCTCGAAACCTCTGTAGACTAAATGAGAATCTAGCGACCTGACGAAAACACTGTACCTCACAGCTTCCCTAATCCACAAGAGGAAAAATCCGCTCCTTAGTCCTTGGCCTGATGGCCCTGAAATCATATCCAACCGCCAGGCAGACAACGCCACCCCAATTGACTCCTACGTAGCTATGCTAACCAAAAATCCCAACCTGATTTGCCCAAGGTCTCATAGCCTTGTGTCACTCATCGAACATACGAATTACGAACTACATCCTACACTATAGCTTCCCACCTTACACACTGACGCATTAGTGAGAAATCCTTTCAAAACCTAGTAGACGAAGCCAAACCATCCTTCCTATCCGTTATGCTAACCAAATTTCGTGGATTTGATTAGTCCTAGATATCCTCAGCCATATGCCGTCCCTCTGAACAACGAATCCCGAAACTCTCGACTGACTTCCGTTAAGCTAACCCTATATATAAATGCACCAACGCAAGGAAACCCAATAATCACATACAAAACTAGACCAAGCTCCTACTCGGATCTAACAACCCTATTCTGCTATCCACTGACATCACTCGGGATTACCCCTGATCCACTAACCGACAATAGAACTCGGGCTTATCCCTGATCCATCAACCAACAACAACACTCGGGATTACCCCTGATCCTCTAACCAACAACAACACTCATGCCTCAACAAGACTTAACCGACCTTATTAAGTCTTCATGCCATGACTCAGACCTCCAATCCCCAATCAAACAAGAACATACAAGGAAGCCCTCATCAGATCCCTCAAACAGGGGTTCTAACACCAAAGTCTAAAACACAAACACTCCCTATAGATGCTATCACAAATAAAACTAATACGACTTGAAGGTAAATCCAACAGCCAACAAATATCTTGACGCAAAATCAGAAGATTCAATAGTTACAAAGAAGTCTTGAACGTGGGTAAATCCGACTGGAAACTAAACCTTGGCATAGGGTCTTCCTGCTACGAGGTTCCACTCTCCCCCACTTGAAATATGCTAGAATCTGGCAACTTCAAAATCCTTTGATAACTAGACCAACTTGCACTCTACTACCTGATCCTAATAACTGATATTCAGATACACAGGAAAATCTGAATCCGCACAACATTCAAAATTCCAACACGCATGCATTCCGAGGACAATGATGATTAATCCGTTCATAACATGAAATCAATTTAAAAGGAGCTAAATAAGACAATTCGATACAACTGATCATTTGAGATTACAACTGAAATTCGAAACATAAACAGAAAATACAAATGAATACCAACACCACCACAATCGACTAAATAGAAGGACTGATAAATCAAACCTCGGCCCCTAAAACTCCCGTTTTCCCATGACAACCGTCAGGTAACTGCCAAGCTAGTGGTGTAGGGTCCAAAACCTCATCGAAAATGAGAAATGGACAATGAGCTCTGATGTGGCCCTCCTGGATGCAATGGAAACAAACCCGGAAACTCCACCTGCAATCCCTACACAAATGACCCTCACCACCACATCTGCGAAATACAACAGGTCGACACCTTCCATCATGAAACTTCCTGCACCTTCCACACTCAAAACTCTTCTCCTTAACTAATCTTGAACTTGAGTCAGCGGATTTGACTCGATTGACCGTCGGCTGATACTGTCATAAAGTTGTTCCTTCCTCCTTCTAAATCTCCAACTCAATCTCCCTCCTCCTGACACTTGATTGCATCTTGGTCAAGGTCTGTTACTGCTGAGTAGATACAAAGTCTCGAATCTCCATTTTGAGTATACTCAAGTATCGATACATCTATACCTGCTCTGAAGTGAAATACTCAGGGCAGAAAAGAGCTCTCTTCGTAAACATCTTCGTGATCTCACTCACCGACTCAGTCGCCTTCTTGAGCAACAGGTACTCCTATGCTAGTCGCTCCTTCTCGACAAGAGGAACATACTGTTGGATAAGGTGTCTAAGTCCATAACTTATTTGGTACATACTTGACCCGACCCGGCATGGTCCATTTGGGTTGCACTTCACCCAAACAATTTATGGATAATTTTATGAGAATTATATACTTACGATTTATTAATATATTATAAGTTATAATATATTAATATGAAGTCATGTTATTTAATTAGTTTTAGTCTTAAATTAATTATGAATTAATTTAGAGATTAAAGAGAAGACTGATTAAATTATGGGCTATTATATTTTATATAGTGTGGGCTAATACTCATTTGTTAATGGGCTAAGCTAATATGGAAGTCCATGGAGCTTTTAACCCATGGATCCTTGGAAAGGAAAAGACATGGGTTATTAGGGTTTCACCCTAACCATGCACACTATATAAAGAAGCACATGATGCAAGAAATGGGATACTAGGAGTGTGAGACTTAGTGGTGGCCAATTCCACAAGAAAGTATACTACTCTCTCAAAGTTTTCCAAGTGTTTGTGGTGATTTGTGATTCCATTTGAGGCATTCACACTATTGGTGCTTGGCTCTCAAACTCCAAACAATCAACCATCATCAAAAGGTATGTATTTCTACTAGTACTTTTATGATTCATAATCCTTATGCTATGCTAGTTAGGAAGAAACCTTGGAAGTTATTATTTGCATGTATTTTAGAAGAAAACATAGATCCAAGGTTTATTAGGGTTGCATGCACACTTAGGGAGTGTTAGATTGCTCAAAACCCAACACATACTCCCCTCGAAACACATCCAAAACTGCTCCTAAGTCACTATGGATTGCTCGGCCCTGCAAAAATCTCTGGGTCACAAACCCTCACCAATCCTTCACATCCCAGCGAAGAAGATTTAATGTAAATTTCACCTTTTGGACCTTAGGACATGAACACATGAAGAAACATACCTCCAAGTCATAAATCCATCTCGAAGCGATGATTGGGTCCCTGCCGCCTTTGAACTCCGGAGGTTTCGTATAACCAAACACTCGGTACTGCATTGCCCCGCCTCCCTAAGGTCCTGCAATGACGACGTCTGTTGTGGATGCAACAATAGCTATCTGTGTGACGGTGGCATAGTGCCGATTAAACTCTTAACCAATATGGTCTTGATTGACCCAAAAAACTCCAGAATTGCCTCCATGTACGCCTCGACCACTCCGGCAGCAATGATCCTGCAGATCTCCGCCCCCTAGACTTGCTCTCCCAGTGCCACCAACTCTTGATCCTGAACCTTCAATAGCTGCCATATTGAAAATACACCATGGAAATATTTGACATCAAAACATAGTGCTCAACACACCAGGCTACCCTCATATTAGTACCTTACTAACCTCAAGATTCCTCCCAAATCTCATACAGATCCTGTGTTTTCATTAGTATGGGCTCATACTACCTTTCACACCTATTCGTAGTTGATTAAGAATTTATCCCAATATTCTAAGTCACTGTACTAGACCACTCCTAGGTGTGCTACCACTTACTTCTACTAAAATCTACAAATAACTTCCTAGGCACTGCTCCTAGAACCTTCCTTACCCTCGTACTACTGGTTGCTTTTGTTCATGCTTGTTGTACGCAATACGGGGTCAGATAGACTGTCGAATAATCGACTCTGCCTTAAGTCCACAACCAAACAAGGAACATGAAGTAACTTCCAGGGTTGCTGCTCTTGGACCCCCTTCGGTTAAGGGGCTTTACCCCTAAATAGCAAAGTACTTTTAATCTTTAACAAACTCAAACAATTGTGAAATCCGCACCATCCTTACTTGTTCAATCTTTATTAAGATTGTTTTTGGTTAAAAAAATTAATCCCATTACACTTAAATAATATTGGTGAAAAGAAATCACCAACACTACTTCATTTTGGCAGGATGTTTAGAAGGTAGATTTTCCTCTTGTAGTGTCTTTTCACATGATTTTTGATGGATTTTGAGCACTATAACACCCCTATGGTGCACATACAAACATAATGCTTTGGATCTAAGTTTTCTCAAGTTATACATGCAATAAAAGTATCCAAAGCATGAAACCTAACACTAGCATACAACTTTGATATTTGAAAATTGAAAACTAGTTAGATGAATACCTCTTTGTTGTAGCTTATAGAACTTGACCTTTTAAGAGCTTAAAACCTCAAATGTGATGCCTCTAATAAGTCACAAACACCATAAGAAAATGGAGGATAATGAGAGAGTGGCTAGGAGGCACGCAAAACGGCTAGGGTTCTTCTTGGAACTCTTAGGGGCCTTTTTGGTGATGCTAGGGGTTACATTTTTAGTGTGGAATTCCTAGGGTTTCACTTGTAAACCCTAATTCACTTCCTTGGGCCTTTAGTGTAATAATCCGTATGATAAGCCCTTTGGACTAACTCTTCATGGACTCCCACATAAAATTAGTCCATCCTAATCAACATCGATCATTAGCACAAACTATATGTATTACAAATTTACTTAATCATTCCCCGTTAATTTAATCAGTCTCTTTTGATCACTAAATTAATTCTTGACCAATACCAATTAAATAATATGATTTCTCAATTAATATATTATTCTTATAATATATTAATAAATCACAAATAACCTTTTTCTCAAATATCCATCCTATCAAATTGCCTCGGTGAAGGCAACCCAAAAGGACAATGCTACTACCGGGTTAAGTACATACCAATTATAGTTATGGTCTTAGACACCTAATCCAATAGTCCCCCACTTGGATAAGTCAAATAACTATTATTGAAAGTACGAATTTAGAATCCAATTAGCAATCGTAGCTCTCAAAATCCGCTATTGAACTCTGATCTTATCAGTTATGCGTCCTTTAGATAAGGGATCGAATATTCCTCGATTCTTCAAGATATCTGATGTGTGCAAATTATACCTATATAGCTACACCTAATTTTATATTTATAACCTAACTAACTTAACTAACTAAATTTCACCTAGGCAGTATACCTAGTCAAATTATAGAATAGTCGGGCAAGTCGGGTGTCGATCACAGGGAACAATTTTAACTAATTAATCTACCTACTATTAAATTAACCCAATTTTCTAATAAAAGAAGGGGTTTTATCTAATTTTGCAAGTTTAGAAGAATTTAATTCTTTAACACAAATTCAATCAATTAACAAACACTTCTGTTAGTTCGAATCTGCTTTCCCTCAATGGTTTATAAATTAGTTATGACAATTACTGTTGGTTACCAATTCAGATAGTATTAGAAATTCAGTTGTAAATTTACCAACATAAATTAATTCATGTAAATCTATGTATGGTCACACAATAGTTAACACAAAATCACTTATTAAATGGAATTGGAGCCATGTAAGATTGATTTGGAAAACACACTTACGGTCATAATATGAGTTCTCTAGCACAACTTAATTCAATAATTCAATTACTTATCTAAGATTGGTTTGATCTTAGATCTAATAACCTAGTGTTCACTGAATTATTAGGTATTCGAATTCTTGCAGATTCATATTCACTAACTACACAGAACAAGAATTTAAAGTAATCAAATATTAAATCAAACATGCTAGGTTAAATCAATCAACACAAGTGATAACCAACAAGTAAAGTCAAATCTAAAGTATTAACACCATGAGTTCCAACTTCATCTAGCTAACAGAAGCAACTAGATTTAGCTGGACATACTAACAAATAAACAAGCACAAGTCATGTTTAAAAGCATGCTAAATGTACCAATAATGTACTCTTCCTTCTTCCTTGGTGTTGAAAGCCAATTCCAAACCTCTTCTCCGTCTGATTTTCGTCTCCAGAAACTCCTCCAGTCGGCCAAAAGGTCCCCCAAGTCGTAATGATCAAGAGAACATATAGTTATCATGAAATTCGCTCTTACTTGGTGAATGAGTATGTCTCACGACGTGAATACAATAGATATCTGTGTTCTACAAGGATTCCTCCTTCGCGATGCTTATCTTCTGGAATAGTCCCACTCACATCGTGCATCTAAAAGCCTCACGTCGTGAATGTAGCTGATTATGTGGGTTTCCTTCTCTTTTACTCTCCAAGCCTCCAAAATTCCATGCTTTATAATTTTTAGTCCCTATTCTTCAAGAATGCTTCTATTTGGATGCAAAGTATAATTAAAGCTTATAAGTATCATTATTCAATGCAAATAACCAAAATATTAATAAAAATATAATTAAATATTGCCTAAAAACATGTATAAATATGGAAATATCAAAATACTCCACACTTATTCTTTGCTTGCCCTCAAGCAATTCTAAATATTTTGAAACTCAAACTCTTATCACTAACATCACATAGAACAATCCATTTCAAGCTCAACCATTATGCCAAGACCTCAATGCATGCATTTGTGTCTAAAATTCTCCTAAGGACCCCCCGAATTCTAAATACTCACAATCCGCATAAACACTCTCCCATTTCTTTTGAGCAACGCTCATTTTATGCATCCCTCCAAATCCGTCCGTAGAAAACTTTCTAACCTCAATGTATTTTTGTAAAGCTACCCAAACATACATAATCTAGAAATTACAATTTTTGATACCACAATGGAGCTCTTGGAATTCTTCACTTCTTTGATACTTGATCTTTAATTTCTTCGAATTCAGCATCTGTTTGTGTGATTTTTGGTATCTTCAACTTTTGAATTTCTTCATAATTTTTGATCTTTGGTCTTCATACTTTGTACTTTGATTGCTTAAAAAATTCTACAATTTTTCTTGTAATTTTTTTAACATGTAACTCATTTTTTTTTCAATCAAAACCTACATGCTTAAGCAAGGGTGCTTAACTTCAATCTTCATTGGTTAAGGTATTAGCCTAAGTGTAATGATGTCACACCCCCGAACTAGACGGCGGAAACGTCCGAGGGCTCGTGTGACTTAAATTGAATATCATCATAATGAATGTACATGAATCATAACATAAACATCACCATGCATCAATATATTACAACTGACATTGTTCACATCAAGTACATTGTTTTAACGTTACAAATCCATACATAAATTGTTTGATAGTTTTCAAAAGCAAAACACACTAACATGCTTGGTACTTATTCCTCAGCTTACCTGTTACCTGAGAATACAAGTTATTTTGATAACGGGTCAACTTATGGAATGTTGGTGAGTTCATAAGCAAGTTTGATATGAAAATGTTTTGTGTAGTTTGAACGAAAACAACCCAGAAATCCGATATTTTCTAAAAAGACCATTGTTTCTAAAATGGTGTGACGATTCGTAAATATATGCATGATGATTTCAAAACATGTATAATTGAAAAACTTTGTATTAAACATACAAGTGAAAATGTTGAACTTCCCCGGAAAACCCGATGTTTTCCAAAATAAAAATATCATATAACGGTTTAAATGGTTATCCATCACGTGAATGATTTTGAAATACCTTGATTACTTGATTTATATTGGATTTATTTATGTGAGTCGTTATAACCATGCATGATAATGACTAGTTCGTCTGTCTTGGCACTCTGGTGAACGCCAGAATTGATCTTAAGATTTTGTCACTCTAGACTGGCCGAGTCTAACTGTAGCGAACAACTAAGGTGTGGGCGAGTCACCCCGTATAGATCTATACACAAACTCTCGCTCTCCCTCTAGGAGACTTTGATTATAACTACAGACTACGACCGACACACGTTGGTGTCACCCGTTATTATTCACTAAATCCCAATTGAATTTGATTACTATTGATTATCGACCTGTATTTGTTTACTTTGATTACGCATAGGCCTAACAAACGAGGAGAAGAGGAATACAAAGCCCTGCTACTTTTGTGAGTTATTTTAGGCTGTTGGTATACGAAAGACACGTTGGCCCATTTCACATTTGATTACTTGGACCTTACTAGCAATGCTAATGGGCCACTAAGGCCCAATAGCACTTAAAAGCCACTGAGGGTCCCTTAAATATGAATTTGGGTCATAGAAGGCCCAATAACATTTATAATTATCCATTGAGCCCAAAAATCATGTTAATGGGTCAGAAAGGCCCAATAAGCATGTTTGGAACTTTCAAGCCCAAAGAATTTAATGTTTACTTGTTTTAGGTATAGTATAGTTGTCGAAATTTTTAATTGAACAAGTGTTAAATTTGTATCGATACGAGACCGGTTGGTCATTGATAACGATATTTGGAAATTTATGTATATTCATCTTGCCATTTTTCATAAGTTGTGGTTTGGTATTTTTGACCCAAATATCTTAATAATAAAATAATTGACTCAAAATATTGGTTTGACCGTTTAAGCCCTTCTTTGATAAAAATGACAATTTTAGCCCCTTATATATATATATATATATATATATATATATATATATATATATATATATATATATATATATATATAAAGACATTTTAGGCCCTAAAAACCATTTTCTTGTCATTTTTGACCCATAGACTTTGTTTAAGTGATGGTTTAGCTCAGAATTCAGTTTCAGCCCTTCCAGAAAGTATTTTTCGGCTAAAGTCCAAACTTTTTTGCAACTTTTACAATTTTGGCCCAAAATCCAAAAACTTTACATTTTTGATCCTCTTTGGTAAAGAAAAGCATTTTAACCCTGAAATGATTTTTTTACCCTTTTTATCCCCTGTTTTGAGAAAATTTTCATTTTAGCCCTTTGAAAATCAGATTTTTCGCAACTTTGGGCTTAATGGGCCGAAAAGCCCAAAAATTGGCCCATTGAGCTATTATTTACATTTCAAGTCCTTTGAAAAGCATAATTGTCACAAAAACATTTATTTTAACTGTTCTGACTCTTTTGACCCTCAAGAAAACCGTGAATAGCAACTTTTCACCCAACTTTTGTTTATTTGACAATTTAAGCCCCAAAATTTGTTTTATGTTACAATATGTCTATTTTAAATCTTAGAGGGTATTTTTCTTGACTTGTTTAGTGTGGTATACCTTAGATCATGTTTGTTTTCCTTCTTATGTCATAGATCTCGAGATTTCTTCTCTTTTTGTTGCATATTTACCACATAAACCCTTACAATCACACATACATGCATAAAATCATACATAGCACACACATACACATAGATCTACACATTTTACTTGTATTCTTCCCCATAAAACTTGTAAAAACCGAAAAAGAGGGGTATGAACTCACCTTTTCTTGTTGTTTTCGATTTAGAAGGAAGAGATGAAGAAAATTTGGTCCTAGCAAGCCTTCTTGGAAGATCTCGAACTTAGAGGTTTCTAAGATGGTGACCATGAGTTTAAATGAGTTAAGAAGAGATTTTTTATAAAACAAAGAATCTAGATCATAGATCCAAGCATCAACTTACCTAATATGATGATTTTTATGGAATAACCTCCTTGGAATGCTTCTAATTCTCGAAAATTTGATGGAGGAAGTGAGAGTGTTCTTTGAGAGTGTTTGAGTGAATTTTGTGTGTGTGTCTTTATCTTGTGTTCTCTGCCGAGAGTAGAAAGGAGAGGAGAAGAGAGAGTGTTGATTGGATGGTTGCTTGGAAATATGAGATAGTGCATGGAGAACCATAATATAATAAGGAGGTGGCAAGTGGAAAGTCAACTCTCCCCCTCATTTGTGTAGTTGGGCCAAGAAGAGGAGAAAAAGAAAAGAAATTGGGCCTTTTTGGTTCTTAAGTCCATTTTATGGCCCAATTAGGTGATTTTTGGCCCAATTGGTCTTGGGAGAGGGTTCACGGCCCAAATAAATCAAGTATAAGTTTTTATGGCCCATTAGGGCTAATTAGGTTAGTTATGGCCCAATAAGGTCCATTAGCGTATTTTATTTCATTCTAGCCCCAATATGGCCCAAAATATTAAAATAAATGGAAGTGGGTCCAATTAGAGCCCATTTAAGAGTTCTAAGCCCAATATAGTCAAATTGGAAGCTTATTTGCCCATTGAGCCCAATAAGGGAATCCTAGTCCAAAATGGATTTAAACCGCAATTTCTAGGGTTTCCAATTCTTTGTTGACTATTTGCAGTGCTTGTATAAAGTGTTTGATGGAAGTTTTGTTGTTATTGAATAAGCATCATAAATGCTTTCACATTTTTGGTTCACATTTGTTATCATTGTTGTTGTTACAAAGCATCAAAATTCCTAGTTGTGACAAATGACTACATAAGCTTCCCTGGATATATTTCTGGTACACGATGCTAAACATATTGCGATCCTCAAACTAAGCGAGGTTGTGTTTTTGTCCCATGATTTCACTAGAATAAAGGGGTCCACAAATGCACTATAATGTATATTGGCTCAACTAAACATTTGAGCTCTCATCGGATCACCCCATATAATACTAGCAACTTAAGTTTAAATTATTATTACTAGATTAAATTACTAGATTATTATTTCAAACCTATCAAAAATTTATTTCTTAATTGTTAAATTTTACCAAATTTTCTAGTAATTTAATTTTTCTACCCCGTACCCCACACTTATTACATACAATGCCCTCATTGTATGCATGACATAAATTAAAAGCAATAAAAGGGAGAAAAAGGAACAGACTCCCCTGGGATAGAAGTGGCAAGATCGAACTCTAATCGTGTGGATGAAGTATGCATCTTGAATATGGACCTCTTCTTTGAATAAGGAACTTGGATCTTGAAACTTGCGAGATATGTAGATGTGCCAACAAAATATAGAATCGAGCTTTCAATCTTCAACAAATGTGTTGGAAATCTCCAAAGCGGAAATAACAATGTGAGAAAGCAAACACCACATTGGATGGTTGAGAAACTGAGCCATAATTATCTACAAATAATCCCAATAAGAAGAATGGTGACCCATGAAATAATATGCACCAATGGTCTTCATTTTTGTGGAAAAACAAGATTCATGACGTGAATTCTAAGAGCCACGACGTGAAGTCGCTAAAATGTGAATTCTGGAAACCATTGAGAACCTGAATCACGACGTGAACCTTGGGGATTCACGATGTTAGTACTGGGAAAACAGAAAGCAATTATGCCTTTACCTCTTGACTTCAAACAAATGTATGAATGGATTAAGACCTTTCTAATGCATGATTTTATGACTCTTCTCTAACTCTATCCTCTCTCTTGACTCACCCCACACTTATTTCTAATCCTGGGTCTCGACTCTCGATTCTAACGATCTCTCGGCTAAACATAAACTCTTTTGTATCTCGACATTTCTCTCCAATGACTCCTAGCAAATCTGGAATAACAACCAAAGAAGAGACAAAGTAACATAATAACTTCGATAGTTATACAATCTAAAACCAAACCAAACTTCAAAATAAAATAAAACAAACCAAACCAAATGAAATTAAACTAAAAAACTTAAAATCAAATAAACTAAATATCAATCATCCTCCTCATCGTCTTGTGCTCCACTTGTCCCAGCCCCATCGCCTCCATGATTCTGGTACTCACTCCACCTTGGGCAAATTGGGTAATGGTAACCCAAGTGTGGTGGTTGCTCAATATTGAAATGTCGCACCATGTTCTCCATCGTTCCACCAACCTAATTAACACACAATGACAACTGATCAAAATAACCCTCCATGTGTCCTCCAAAATGGGCTCCTCCCAATGATACATTTTGTTGCACCGGTTGTCCTTTATCGCCTTTTCCTCTAACATTCCTCCTTCCTCTTGGTCTTGGTTGAGGTGCGGTTTGGTCACATTGCTCGGTTGGTTGGTCATCATGCTCTTCACCATCGGAATGCACAATCCCCCAATGTGTCCCATAGTTCCTTACCACCCTCATTGTCTCCAAATATCCCAAGGAAAAATCACTCCCATCCATGCAAGTCAAGGTCCTCGTGATGTTAGGAATTATTACACCATAGGACCGGGCCAAACGGGTTACAAAATTTCCTCTACATATCGGGTTCCCAAGTCGGGAACTCACTGCAGACTCCGCCAAGTAACGGGCCAAAAAGTACGAGATGTTGCAACACATTCTCGGCTGCAAAATAGACCATAAAAAGAACAAATTTATCTTTGTAACCTTGTCTCCATGGCGCCTATGATGAATGGAAAAAGTGATGAGCCGGTGAGTTGGCGACTTGATACTACTTTCCGGGGACACCCCGGAATTGAACACCCCTGATGCGATGTTGCTCCAGAACTCGGACCCAGAAACTCCTCCCTTATATCTACGGACAACCTCTCATAAGAACAAAGCAAACTCCGGGGACATAGCCTCATGGGTCTCATACAATCCCATCCTCCATGAAAATTCAACCAAGCTACACTCCCAGTATTGTCCTCCTAAACGGAAAACCAAGGCGTGCGGATAATTGGGATCTTGAACATTCTCATGAAATGCTACAGTTGAGAAAAACTCCACACATAACTCCTTATAGACCCGTTCTTGAATAGAAAAAAGGTTTTTCCACCCATTGCATGTTAAAGAGTACCCATTCCCCAAAAATAATTTTATAAAAAGTGGGTTTAACCGATCAACCAATCCAACCTCCCTCAACCTTTTCCAATTCATAGTCGGGGCAACAACAAACTCACGATTGTATAGCCACCCGAAACGTTTATTCCAACGTGTAAGAACATATCGTGACACAGTTGTTGGGAAGACATAAAATGGGTGCAAGTTGGCCATCCCTGCTTGAATCTCACGCCTAGGAGCCATTTTACACAAAACAAGAAACAACAAAGATAAAACAAAAAATATCCAGCAGATTAGAAGGTAAACAACAAAAGGTTCACCATGCCTAGAATTCACGTCGTGAGTTCGATAAATCGGTCATGGCAGAAGACAGAATCGAGCCATATGCTTTGTTGGGGTTTTATGCTAACTTAATTCTAAGTTCATTCGATCCACATGCAATAAAGATTTCACACATATCGGGCACTAATTTTGTCAAGCCAATAAACTAGAAAACCTAACCCCTAAATCAAACAAATAAGTCAACATTAAACCCTAAAAGTAAGATTGGATTACCTTAGATGGGTTTTTACGTAAGCACAAGTGGATACTCGAGTTTAATATGGCCGCAATTGGAATGGGGGGACCAACACAAAACATCTTCACTTCGTGGGAATGGAGAAATGGGTTTAGGTCAAATGGTTTCTGTCCTTTATCTGTGTTCCCGTGTAATTCACAATTCACATCGTGAGTTTTTAATGACTCACGTCATGAGGTGTCTTGGGCTAGTCTGTCGGGCCATCTAATAAATCAGCAAACGTGTGACATCCCCAAAATCACGGCCAGAAAAGACCGGTTTCATTTATGCTTTTAAAATAATTTCAGAGCAAATCTATTGATTTAAAAGAGTTGCAGAATTTGTCCCCAAAACAATACATGATAAAGTAAAGTTTATCAAAGCATTTCTTAAAGAAATGTATTTTCATTATATATCAAAACTCGGGATGTCATGTTCCGATACAGACACAAAAGCATAAACAATAAAACATAGACCTTACACAGTTATAAAAAACTACTGATCTATAAACAAAAACATCTTCACAAGTTCTCCAACTTATGCTCTTGCGCCACTACCTATAATACAAAGAAACTGAGTAGGTTAAGCTTGGGAGCTTAGTGAGAATATAGGGTTTTCAACCAAAAATAAATAATTATATTTAATTTCACCAATAAACAATAACCTGATTACCCATTCCCGTTATCCTCACTTTACGTCCCTAAAACAACAACTATCACAAGGGACCTAGTCTAGGATTTTTCATCGGGGCGGACACTACTGCAAAGGGGTTTCCTCAGCAATGAATGTCCTAAGGCAACCATGAGGGGGATAGAATATAGCAAATGAACACCCAAGTTCACTACACCTACGGGTAATGAGCCTGCCAGCGTTCCACTGAACTGTCTAGAAAAGTTTGTGGTTGTCATCCATATTCTACTGGACGACTAGATCACAATCACATCGAGGACTCTAATCATTTTTATTTCATCACACAACAACTGTCTACCCATGTTCTACCCAACATATTAGTAGATAAAAATATATACATTTATATGTAACTTAAAATCTATACAAATCATTCATTCATCAATTATTTCAAATAAACAAATAATATACAAAGACATAGCACATATTTTATTTAGAATAATTCATATCTATGTGTTAGAAGAAAAAAATACACACTCACTTGATAAGACGATGATCGGATAGCACATCGTCTATTAAAATAATCTTACTGATAAAACCAGGATGTTTTCTCCAAAAACCGAGCTTCTTGCGGGCAGAGTTTCGGCTCGAAAACAATTTTTCTCGGGATCTTTGGGGCTTCGGGACTTGCTTCGGGTCTCGGGATTAATACCGGGGCTTCGGGGGGTAAAACTTGCCAAATAGAAGAAAGAGAAGGGTGGAAGAATGGAAAATTAGCAACCAATCCGGCTGGGGTCGCATCGTATTTATAGGGGTTGAACCCCGGGTTACGCTGGGCGTAATTAAAGTTTACGCGAGGAGTAACGCCTCTTCGACATGTACGCTGGGCGTACTCCTTGTACGCTGGGCGTACCAGGTGGATCAGATTGGGTGTGTCACGAATTCCGGTATTATCTGAATAAATAATTTTATTAATATATTTTAATTATTTAAAAACTTCATAAATTCATATCGTCCTCATACAAGCTCCGTTTTTGCCGTTCTTTATATCCACGCGTATGTGAGACTATGTTCTACAACTTTCGTTTAGTCTCCGTCGGCTAATTTTGATTTATTTTTATATATTATTATTAGTAGGTCGGGATAGGAAAATTCCGTTAGAAATTCATCACTTCTTCGTCCGAAGTCCGTTTTCTTCTGTCTTTTCACCGTTGGACTACTATCGACGAGATATTCGATTCTCGTTTAGATGGTTTCAGCTAAAAATCACTCCATCTCATATTCGAGTTTCGGGCTACATACTGCTAAGTCGAAACTTCGAAAAATCATAACTTCCTAATACGAAGTCTGATTTAGACGCTCTTTTTATGCACGCTCTTGGTTTAAAGTATTATTTAACTTTCGTTTAGATCACTTAGGATAAATATCGCTCTATCGTAAATTCACTATTTACATTACGCAGTGTCGTGCCGGTTCTATCGCGAAAGTTCGACAGGTCATAACTTCTTCGTTATAACTCGGATTTCGGTATTCTTTAAATATCCGGAACCCTTGTCACGACCACTACAACTTCCTTCATAGATATTGGGCTTATCTAATTTTTTATTATTATGCTTATTTTTATTCTTAATTCAATTAAGCAAGACAATTAAGCATAAAACACATAATACTCAAATAATACATTCTTATTTTTTCAAAATGAGTTACAAATGCTAACCTAGACTATTAGATCATCACTAATGCCTAACCTGGAAACACGAGCGTTACAATTCTCTCCTCCTTAGGATGATTTTGTCCCCGGAATCACACATCAACAAACAAATGCGGATAGCGACTCATCATGTCACTCTTCGTCTCCCAAGTGAGATTTGGCCCATTTGTATGTTTCCAACGGACAAGCACTAACTCGACCATCTCGAGTCGCAACTTATTAGTCTTTCGGTCAACGATTGCCTCTGGTTCTTCAATTAACCTCTTGTTCTCATCAATTCTCAACTCTGAAAGTGGAATCATGTCGTGAACTTCCCTCGTGAACTTCCTCAGATAACACACATGAAAAGTGTTATGAATTCCACTAAGTTCTTCTAGTAGTTCGAGCTTGTAAGCTTGGTTCCCAACCATCTGAAGAACTTTAAACGGTCCAATAAACCTTGGACTTACTTTTCCCCGTTTTCCAAACCTTATAAGTCCCTTCCACGGTGAGACTTTAAGCAAAACGAATCTCCAACTTCAAAAGTCGTCGATCTTCGCTTGTTGTCAGCATAGCTCTTTTGACGATCCTAATCTGCTAACATTCTCTCCCTAATCACTTTCAATTTTTCAGTAGTTTGATGGACTATCTCAGGCTCCATAAAATGCTTTTCCCTAGCCTCAAGCCAAGAAGAGGGCGTACGACACTTCTGTCCGTACAAAGCGTGATAAGGTGCCATCTTTATGCTCGAGTGGGAACTATTATTGTAGGAAAATTCTACCAAAGGTAAATGTTCGTCCCAGTTACCTTGGAATTCCAAGATACATGCTCTCAGCATATCTTCAAGTGTTTGTATCGTTCATTTGCTCTGCCCATCGGTCTGTGGATGGTAAGCTGTACTTAAACACAACTTGGTACCCAATTCCTCTTGTAGACTTCTCCAAAATCACAAGGTGAAACGGCTGTCACGATCTGACACAATCGTTAACGGAACACCATGAAGCCTCAAAATTTCTTTCACGTAAGATTTCAAAAGTTTATCCATATACCATTTCTCATTGGCTACTATGAAGTGCACACTCTTAGTGAAGCGATCAACGACCACGCAAATCATGTCGTGACCATTCTTTGTTCTGGGCAGTTTAGTGACAAAGTCCATGGCAATGTATTCCCACTTACCCATCGGTACTGGTAAAGGTTCTAAACTCCCATATGGTTTCTGATGTTGTGCCTAAACTCTCGCACATGTCACACACTCGACCACATACTTTGCTACATCAAGCTTCATCGTCGGCCACCGGTAGTAGGGTTTTAGGTCCCTATAAATTTTTGTGCTACCGGGATGAATTGAGTACATGGTTTTGTGAGCTTCTTTCATCAGAAGATCTCTTATTCCTCCTGACTTAGGTACCCAAATCCGATCTTGGAATACCTTTAGGCCATGACCATTTGTACCAAACACCAACGTTTTGCCCAAACGTTCCTCCTTTCGGTCATTCTTCTCTAAAGCTTCTTCTTGAGCTTTCTTTATACTCCCCATAATTGTCGAGACAACTTCTATTCTCAACGCTCTTGGCCTTTTTCTTTCAAGATTGACTTTCTGACTGAGAGCATCAGCAACCACATTTGTTTTATCGAGGTGGTAAAGTGGCTCACAGTCATAGTCCTTGAGTAACTCTAGCCAGCGTCGTTGCCTCATATTTAATTCTTTCTGATTAAAGAGACACTGGAGACTCTTATGATTAGTGAAAAGTTTTCACTTTGTGCCATAGAGGTAATGCCTCCAAATCTTTAGAGCGAATACTACCGCTGCCAACTCCAGATCATGAGTGGGGTAGTTCTTTTCATGCTCTTTCAGCTGTCGAGACGCATATGCTATCACCTTTTCTCTTTGGGTCAAAACAAAACCCAACCCAATACTAGACGCATCGCTATACACAACAAAGTCTTCAACTCCATCGGGTAGAGAAAGAATCGGTGCTTCACATAACTTCTTCTTTAGCAACTCGAATGCTTCTTTGTGATTATCGCTCCAAGCATAAGTAGCTCCTTTGTGGGTCAAAGCTGTTAGTGGAGTAGAGATTGAAGAAAAGCCTTGGATAAACCTTTGGTAATATCCGGCTAATCCCAGAAAGCTTCGGATCTCCGTGGGACTTTTTGGTTGTTCCCACTTCATCACGACTTCGATTTTTGCTGGATCTATCATTAACCCTTCTTGGTTGACCACGTGACCCAAGAATTGGACTTCTCGAATCCAAAAATCACATTTGGAGAACTTAGCATACAACTTCTCCTTCTTCAATACTTCTAACACTTCTCGCAAGTGTTGGCCATGCTTCTCTTGGCTTTTCGAGTAAATCAGAATGTCATCTATGAACACTATCACAGATTTATCAAGGAACGGATTACAAACCATGTTAATTAAATCCATGAATTCTTCGGAAGCATTGGTTAGTCCAAACGACATAACTAAGAGCTCGTAGTGTCCATATCGTGTTCTGAATGCAGTCTTCTCTATATCCTGCTTTCTTACTTTCAACTGATGATATCCTAACCTCAGGTCGATCTTTGAAAAATAAATTGAACCCCTTAGTTGATCGAATAGATCATCAATTCTCGACAACATATATCTATTCTTTATTATTGCCTTGTTCGGCTCTCTGTAATCGATGCACATTCTCATACTTCCATCTTTCTTCTTCACGAATAACACCGGAGCTCTCCAGGGTGATGAACTAGGTCTTTTGAAACCTTTGTCCAGTTACTCCTGAAGTTGCATCATCAGCTCCTTCATCTCCGTTGGTGCTAATCGGTATGTTGCTTTTGCTATTGGCGTGCTTCCTGGTAACAAGCCAATACGAAATTCTACTTGTCGATCAGGCAGTAATCCAGGAAGATCTTCGGGAAATAATTCCGGATAATCACACACAACAGGAATGCTCTGCATCTCCTTTTTCTCCTTCTTTGCATCAATCACGAATGCCAAATATGATGTACATCCTTTGGCCAAGCACTTTCTGACTTTCATTAGAGAAATGATTCCAGAATTTACCCTGCGTTTGTCCCCATACACCATAAATAACTCCTTCCTTACCGGGTTTACTTTTACTATCTTCAGTGGCGGAGGGAATGGAGGGGCTGCCGGATGCGTAGCCCCCCCCCCCCCCCCCCCCCCAAATACAAATACTATTGTTATGGATATATGCATAACCCACTATCTAATTTAGTCTGCCATATAATAATATATAATGTGAAATCTGTTAGCCCCCTTTAATGTTGTAGCTTACTAAACTAAAACCAAATATAATAAAAGCCCAATTAATAAATACTCTATTTTAGTTTAATCGGCATAGACGCCTTTTGTAATTAGAATTCAATATCAAACCTAGCAACAAAAGGATTAATGAAAAGAACTATCGATTCTTTTTTCAAACGAATAGAAGATGTGTGTGATCCACAATTGCATCCGGTTAGTGATAATACTAAAGAAGATGTTCATAATACACACCGTGATACGAATAGTAACATTGAAGAGCCCAATAATATTGAACCTGAAAAAAATGATATGTCACATTTAGGAGAGGTAAAATTAGATTCTTTAATTTGTGACCCAGGAGAATGACCTTCAATCTTAAGCTATCCAAGTAATCATCGTGATGAAATTAGACGATTATATATTAAACTTGGACCATACCAACTTTAAAATCAAAGTATCCATTCAGTCCTAGTGGTCGTAGCGGATCTATGTGCAGGTATAACATTATATTTTAAATATATTATTATGAAGTGAGGCTGTCAGCCCCCCTTATTCATAAATCTTGGCTCCGCCCCTGACTACCTTCTTCCTGCATAATATTTCGGCATCATTGGCGCTAAGCCAATCCATTCCCAGCACAATGTCGAAACCATTTAACTCAATAAGCAATCATTCCTCGTGGAACTTATTCCCATTCAAATCAATTAAGATGTTTTTCATACGATGGATAACAGGTATAAACTTGCCACTAGCAACTTCGACTAATAAAGCATTATCTAGTCTATCAACAGGCAAAGCTAGTTTTCTACCAAATTCATGTGATATAAAAGAGTAGTTGGCTCTAGAATCCAAAAAATTTGGGTAGGCAAATTGTTTACGAGAAAAGTACCTAAAGCGACATCAACTTCATCTTTAGCAGCTTGCAGTGTCATCTGAAAGGCTCTTGCTTTCGGCTTTGGGGGAATATTGGGTTTTGTTGCCTCCTTCTCTCTCGGACAATCTTTCAAAATGTGCCCCTCTTCAAGACACCCAAAGAACACTTTTTTGTTGGACGGACACTCATTGGCATAATGCCCCGTCTTTCCACACTTGTAGCAGGTCACATCCTTGCTACATTTCCCAGAGTGTTTTTTCTTACATTTCTCACACCATGTCGATTCTCCTCCTTTTCCTCCTCCAAACTTTTTCGAATCAGACTTCGGAAATTTGTTTTTCTTGTTGGAACCTGAAGTTCCTTCAAACTTTCTCTTTTCACCAAATTCAACTTTGCTGGTTGTGACATCCCCAATTTTACAGCCAGAAAAGACCGACTTTGTTTATGCTTTATAAAAATCAGAGTACTTCTTTAATAAAAGTGTTGCGGAATTTTTCCCCAGAAAAACATGATAAATACGTTATTAAAACATTTTCGAAGAAACGTATTTTATTCATTTTAAAACGTTTGGGATGTCATCGTCAATACAGGAACATAAACATAAACAGAACTTACATTCATTTACACTAATGATTTACATCTCCTTTATTCTCTCAGTGAATTATGTCTTCGTATTGATACCTGTGATACAAAGAAAACTGAGTGGGTCAGGCTTGGGAGCCTGGTGAGCATATAGGGTTTTCAACCCACAATAATACATTTATTATATTCAATTATCAACAATCAACCCAAATACCCATCCCCATTATCTTCTTTAAGGTTTTACCCTAAGAATCGATTATACTTTCTTTATTCATTCCTAAGGGTTTACCTGAGGAACTGGCTCACAGTCCATTTGCTACCACGGTTCATACAATAGGTACTACGTCGCATAGTCACCAGGGTTCGTACAATTGGCACTACGTCTCATAGTCACCAGGGCTTACACAATAGGCACTACGTCTCATAGTCACATGGGTTCATACAATTGGCACTACGTCTCATAGTCACCGGGGCTTACACAATAGGCACTACGTCTCATAGTCACCTGGGTTCATACAATTGGCACTACGTCTCATAGTCACCACGGTTTACACAATAGGCACTCCGTCTCATAGTCACCTGGGTTCATACAATTGGCACTACGTCTCATAGTCACCAGGTCTTACACAATAGGCACTACGTCTCATAGTCACCTGGGTTCATACAATTGGCACTACGTCTCATAGTCACCAGGGCTCATACAATTGGCACTACGTCTCATAGTCACCAGGGCTTACACAATAGGCACTACGTCTCAGTCACCTGGGTTCATACAATTGGCACTACGTCTCATAGTCACCAGGGCTCACACAATAGGCACTACGTCTCATAGTCACCTGGGCTTACACAATAGGCACTAAGTCGCATCGTCACCAACTATTCCATCTACCCATGTTCTACCCAACATTTTCGTAGATATAAATACGAACACAATTTAAATCATTTAACACCCGTACAAAAACATCAATTCCAATCCACCTCAAATAGATAATTAATATCTAACACATATCACGTATTTCATAGCTAATACTTTATATTTATGTATTAGAAGAAAGTAACTATGCACTCGCGCATATAAACAACAATATATATAAATATACACATAACACGTATTTTATAAAATACTTCATATTTATGTGTAAGATGAAAGTGACTATACACTCACCTGATCAGAAGATGATCTGACAGCACTACGTCTTGCAGAAGTAGTGTCTCTTCGTAGATCTGGAAGATCTTCACAAAACCGGCTCCTCGCGGGCAGGGCTTCGGCTCGGGAATAACGCTCTTCGGGATTCTCGGGGCTTCGGATCTCGCTTCGGGGCTCGGGAATGATACCGGGGCTTCCGGATATGATTGGCACGCAAATCGAGGCAAAACTTAGAGAGAGGGAAGAGTTTGAACAAGAGAAAATGGCTGATTTCGAGTTCTATTTATAGGCTGAGGGTCTGGGATTACGCGGGGCGTAATCTCAAATTACGCAGGGCGTACTCAGTACGCGGGGCGTACTCGGTTACGCGGGGCGTACTTTGACGTCACTGCATGCGTCGATCTATGGCACTCGAGTATCGGTCAGGCAACTTGCATCCGCCTGAGTACGCGGGGCGTACTCAAATTACGCGGGGCGTAATTGACTCGTCGAACTTCTAAATTGCGTAACTTTCGCATACGAGCTCCGTTTTCGACGTTCTTTATATCCACGCGAAGGTCAAACCATACTCTATAACTTTCATTTAGACTCCGTCGGCTAATTTTGACTTTTATTTTTATTAATTATTTTTAGGAGGTCGGGACAGAAAATTTCGTTATAAATTCATAACTTCTTCGTCCGACGTCCATTCTCACCTAACTTTTTATCGTTTCGCTACTAACAACGAGATCTTCGATTCTCATTTAGATTGTTTCGGCTAAAAACCGCTCGATCTCAAATCGAGTATTCGGGCTGCATACCGCTAAGTTGAAACTTAGAAAAATCATAACTTCCTCATACGAAGTCAGATTTGGGCGTTCCTTTTATGCACGCTCTCGGTTTAATGAAATCTACGACTTTCGTTTAGATCGCTAAGGCTAAATATCACTCTAACATAAATTCACTTTTTACGTCATTCAGCGTCGTGCCGGTTCTGTCGCGAAACTTCGACAGGTCATAACTTCTTCGTTATAATTCGGATTTCGACGTTCTTTATATGTACGGAATCCTTGTAACATATACTATAACCTAGTTAAGATTATTCATTCTAAATAATCTTCTATCAGAAACTCATTTTTGACGCTTATCGTCTTTAACTTGACTAGCCCTGATCTACGGGCGTTACACTGGTGGTTCTTCCCTTGATCATGTCCTCAATAGACTTAGTAGCCCATATAGCTGCCTCAAGAGTAGGTGCCTGACGTATTGACACTGCGTACTCCCATGGAAGTCCCTTTGCATATCGGTCTACCTTTGTCAGCTCATCTGGGACGATGTGCAAAGCAAACTCCATTTTTTCGGTGAAGGCGTTTGTATAATCATCAACTGACATGCCGCCTTTTGTCAAAGTCAGAAACTTTTTCTCCAGTTCCAGTATATTTTCGGTCGAGCAGAACTTGCGCTTGAACTTCACCAAGAACTCTGTCCATGTCAGTTGCAGTGGCTCATTAGGGCTTAGGGTCTTCCCCAGAGTGTTCCACCAACGAACAGCTCAACCCCTGAACTGAGATACTGCGAAAGTGGTCTGCAACTTGCCTCTGCAGCCACACGTCATGAAGGCTAGCTCCATTTCCGAGATCCAATCCATAACTCCGATCGAATCCTCCTTTCCAGTGAAGGTCGATGGTTTGCAAGTCAAAAAGTCGTTGTACTTGCATCTTAGTCCATCAATTCTTCCCTCTGGGTTGTTTTGTCTAATCACCGGTGGGTTGGCGACCAAAAATCCCACTGAAGTTTCCTCTTTTTGACTGCCCTTCACTTAGTTCGGGTTGTACAATCGGCATTGAAGGTTCTTCACGATTCTGCTGAAACAGACGTATCGTTTCTTCCATCCGACGATCCAACATCGTCTGAATCATCATTTGTACACCAGCCATTGTCATTGGCTCGGGTGCATCAGCTACAACAAGTATTTGCTCAATCACTGGTGGTTGAGGCCGTTGATCTATAAACCGAACAAGGTGAATTTAGATCCTCAATCACAAAAGAAAATCAAATCATCATTATCACCCCGAAACGTTTACATGCTAGTTCTAATACCTTCGTCATACGCTTAGAATCCTAAACACTTAAGGTCTCTAGATCCGGTTGGCAACAAACCATAGATTTGAACAAATAATATCATATATGGTAAACATATAACATTTAGCACATAAAATCATTTTAGGCAACTTTCCTAAAATAAACTAGTGCTCGTGTCTTAAATATGGTAGACACTCATCTCACAATCTTCACTTAGCATTTTAAGTTTAAGTATAGAAATCCTACAAATTCCTAGTTCGCTTAAACTAATGCTCTGATACCAAGTGACATCCCCAAAATCACGGTCATAAAAGACCGGTTTCATTTATGCTTTTAAAATAATTTCAGAGTAAATCCATTGATTTAAAATAGTTGCGGAATTTGTTCCCAAAACAATACATGATAAAGTAAAGTTTATCAAAGCATTTCTTACAGAAATGTATTTTCATTATATATCAAAAGTCGGGATGGCATGTTCTGATACAGACACAAAAGCATAAACAATAAAACATAGACCTTACACAGTTATAAATAACTACTGATCTATAAACAAAAACATCTTCACAAGTTCTCCAACTTATGCTCTTGCGCCACTACCTGTAATACAAAGAAACTGAGTGGGTTAAGCTTGGGAGCTTAGTGAGCATATAGGGTTTTCAACCAAAAATAAATAATTATATTTAATTTCACCAATAAACAATAACCTGATTACCCATTCCCGTTATCCTCACTTTACGTCCCTAAAACAACAACTATCACAAGGGACATAGTCTAGGATTTTTCATCAGGGCGGACACTACTGCAAATGGGTTTCCTCAGCAATGAATATCATAAGGCAACCATGAGGGGGATAGAATATAGCAAATGAATACCCAAGTTCACTACACCTACGGGTTATGAGTCTGCCAGCGTTCCACTGAACTGTCTAGAATAGTTCGTGGTTGTCATCCATATTCTGCTGGACGACTAGATCACAATCACATCAAGGACTCTCATCATTTTTATTTCATCACACAATAACTGTCTACCCGTGTTCTACCCAACATATTAGTAGATAAAAATATATACATTTATATACAACTTAAAATCTGTACAAATCATTCATTCATCAACTATTTCAAATAAACAAATAATATACAAACACATAACACGTATTTTATTTAGAATAATCATATCTATGTGATAGAAGAAAGAAAATACACACTCACTTGATAAGACGATGATCGGATAGCACCTCGTCTATTAAAATAATATTTTCTGATAAAACTAGGATGTTTTCTCCAAGAACCGGACTTCTCGCGGGCAGAGTTTTGGCTCGAAAACAATTTTACGGGATCTTTGGGGCTTCGGGACTTGCTTTGGGTCTCGGGATTAATACCGGGGCTTCGGGGGGGGGGGGGGGGTAAAACTTGCCAAATAGAAGAAAGAAAAGGGTGGAAGAATGGAAAATTAGCAACCAATCCTGCTGGGGTCGCATCGTATTTATAGGGGCTGAACCTCGGGTTACGCTGCGCGTAATTAAAGTTTACACGGGGCGTAACGCCTCGTCGACATGTACGCTGGGCATACTCCTGGTACGCTGGGCGTACCGGGTGGATCAGATCGGGTGTGTCACGAATTCAGGTATTATCCGAATAAATAATTTTATTAATATATTTTAATTATTTAAAAACTTCAGAAATTCATATCTTCCTCATACGAGCTCTGTTTTTGACGTTCTTTATATCCACGCGTAGGTGAGACTATGCTCTACAACTTTCGTTTAAAGTCCGTTAGCTAATTTTGTATTTATTTTTATTATATTATTTTTAGTAGGCCGGGACAGGAAAACTCCGTTAGAAATTCATAGCTTCTTCATCCAACGTCCGTTTTCGTCTGTCTTTTCACCGTTGGACTACTACCGATGAGATCTTTGATTCTTGTTTAGATGGTTTCGGTTAAAAATCACTCGATCTCATATTCGAGTTTCGGGCTGCATATTGATAAGTCGAAACTTCGAAAAATCATAACTTTCTCATACGAAGTCAGATTTAGACATTCTTTTGATGCACGCTCTCGGTTTAACGTATTCTACGACTTTTGTTCAGATCACTAAGGCTAAATATCGCTCTATTGTAAATTCACTATTTACGTCACGCAGTGTCGCGCCGGTTCTCTCGCGAAACTTCGACAAGTCATAACTTCTTCGTTATAACTCGGATTTCGGTATTCTTTAAATATCCGGAACCCTTGTCACGACCACCACAACTTCCTTCATAGATATTGGGCTCATCTAATATTTTATTATTACACTTATTGTTATTCTTAATTCAATTAAGCAACACAATTAAGCATAAAACACATAATATTCAAATAATACATTCTTATTATTTCAAAATGAGTTACAAAGGCTAACCTAGACTATTACATCATCACTAATGCCTAGCTTGGAAACACAGGTGTTACAAAATGGACTTATATACTTATTCGGCTGACAAAATAGTGGTCTGTAAGTGACTTCTGAACTCACGTCGTGAGGCATACGTGCTCACGTCGTGAGTTTGGTCTAATCAGATTTTCATTTAATACATCCTATTTTTTTATTAACTACAAATCTTAATTAATTACCACTTAATTTAGGGACCCTACAGTTAATGTTTTATCATTTATAAGATTACTAGGACGATGAGAAAAATAATTTTCCTAAAAACAAAATAAACTAGAAAGAAAATCAAACCGATCTCGGTTTGCCTCCCGGGAAGCGCTTGTTTTTGATGGAGTCATGAGCCGGAATCCGTGCCGCCTTAAGTTGAATCGTCCATCACCACCTGAACTCTTTGCTCCTTTCATCGCCTTTTATAAGCTTGAACTCGTCTTTTATACGCCTTTTTCGAGTATTCCTTTTTAGCTTTGATTTCATTAACATCGAGCTTTCTTTTGGTTCCTTTATTTCCGTGCACTATAGGGACCAATTGTTTATCCATAACTAAGTTCCTTTCTTTTCAAGTAACCTCATCTTCACTCTCGTCACGCGATAATTCATGCCTTTCCTTACTTACCGAAGAAGTTGGATTTGTGTAGGCAATGACTTTAACTAAAAACAGGACGGATGCTCTTGGTTTTGTTTGTTTGACTTGTTGAATTGATGTCATCTCTTCTTCCATCAACTTCTCTAATTCCCCAAGTTCATCATCTTCATCAATGTTACAAACCTCATTTTGAACATCATTTCCCTTGAAACCTTCTTCAATTCGAAAATTTTTCCTCTTCATCTCCAACTCTCAAGGTGAGTTTGGACTCGTGTATATCAACCAAGGCACCAACAGTATTTAGTAAATGGCGACCAATAATAAGCGGAACATCAGAATCTTCTTTCATTTCTAATACCACAAAGTCAATTGGAAAAACGAATTTCCTAATTTTCACTAGTATATCCTCTACAATGCCCCGGGGTTGTGTCACTCAATGGTTTGCCATGTGAATTATCATTTTTGTAGCCTTCAACTTCTGAATATCCAACATCTGATAAAATGAATAACGCATCAAATTTATGTTAGCCCCGGAATCGGCTAAAGTATAAGTCTTCGTATTATTCCCAAACTCACATGGAAGAGTGAGGCGTCCATGATCTCCCATCTTCTTAGGTAACTCTCCCAACACTACTTTTGAACTTTGCTCACTTAAAATAACCTTGGAATTTTTCTTCAATTGTTGATGAGTGTCTATCAAATATTGTAGGAACTTCGCGTGCTCGGGAATTTTTGATAACGCCTCAATAAAAGGAGTATTTATTGGAAGACCCTTTATGTGATTTATAAACTCTAGATGCTCCCGTTATAAACTCTAGATGCTCCTATTCCAGTGGACTAAGATTAGCTTGAGACGGAAATGGTAAAGGCGGACGATAAATGGGAACAGTTACTGAATTTTTTTGTTCAGACTGGGTACACGTCGTGAATTTGGTGATTCAACAACATTTTTATTTTCGAGCTTTTGCTTCTTCGGCTTTGGATCGGATTGCTTTGGCTCCACTTCTAGTGCTTCTAAGAACTCAGAAATGGCCTCTTCTTCAGTCTCGATCAACATGACATGGGATTGAGTTTGTTTTTTTGGCAATTTGTGAGGATAATTTGTTGTTTACCAAAGTTGTTAATTGACCAAGTTGAGCTTCGAGATTATAGATCGACGCTTGATGATTTCTTAATGAGACTTGCTGATCAATCATCATCTTCATGTGCTCCTTCAGCATTGCATCGGTATCATCATGCCTTTTCTCGGAGGCTTCCATAAATCGGGTCAACATGTTTTCCAAGTCAACTTTCTCCTCGGCTGGTGGTTGCTCTTTTTGATAGAAGCATCGGCTTGTCTGCTTATATTCTTCCTCTTTTTGCTTCTTGTATTCATCATATGGCAGCCACTCCTTCTTTGGTTTTCCCTAATCTTCATCATATTTATCCCCACTAGAATAGCAAACTTGAGCACTTTTATACCCATTATCATTTAGGTGGAAATCTTTGGTCAAGTGTGGACCATTACACCTTTCACATCCAACTCTTATAGCATGTATTGTCCGGTCCATTTTTGTCATTCTCCTGTCCATTGTATCAAGCATGGACAGTACAACAACCATGTCTGTAGAATTTCCACCCCCGCTTCCTTTAACTCCCTCATTTCTTGGATTGTGGTACTCACGAGAATGCTTTGCAAATTCTTCAACTAACTCCTTAACTTCCTTTGGATTTTTCTAAGTAAGTGGTCCTTGAGAATCAAGGAGTTGGATTGTCATGACATTAACACCATCATAAAATATTGACACTTCTTGTTGTATATTGAGGTCATTTTGAGGACAATTTCGCAACAGTCCCTTATAGCGTTCATATGCCTCATAAAGTGACTCACTCGGATTTTGCTCAAAATTTGCTATTGCCTTTTTGAGTTTAGCTATCTTGGAAGGTGGGCAAAAATGATATAAAAACTGTTCGCTCATTTGGGCCCAAGTAGTGATTGCACCGGGTGGTAGTGCCTTTAGCCAGTCTTTAGCAGCTTCTTTAAAAGTGACTGGTAGCATCCTCAACAAGACTTTTTCTCTTGGAACATTTGGGATATTGAAATAATCTGCTATGTCATTTACTTCATCCAAATGCTTGTAAGAATCCTCATGATCCTTTCCAAAAAATGGTACATTTGTTAGTGCAGCAAGGATGTGTCCTTTCAGTTCGAATGGGGCAGTTGCAGGAATTGCAGGTTGTACTAGGCCAGGACCAACATCATCTCTAAGTCACTTTTTGTAAGCTCCCATGGACATATCCGCAATATCTGCCATCTCGTTATCAGAATCGTCTTCAGATTCACTTCTATGTAATGCCAATTTAGGCTCGGTATCGTATTCGATATCCTCTGGGTTGAGATCTTGCTCAAAGCTTTCTATCTTGCTTTTGCCCTTTCATGATGTACTCGACTCTCCCATTTTCGTTCCCAACTTCTTTCTAAAGACTGACTTGAGGTCTTTGAAAGATGATTTTTTTGGTGTTTTGCTCACTCCTGCGTTCTTATCCGTCTTCTTGTGAAGGGCTAACTCTGGATCTTGAAGTGGTGGCACCAAAGGTGTGTTAGAGCCTCTCGTCACGAACTTCTGCGAAATAAAAAAAAATAAAAACGTAAAACTGAACTAAAACAGAAAAACAAATAAAACTGGAATTTACTGGATTCGCATCGTGAGCCAATAAAGCTCACGTCGTGAATTCAGTACTGGAAGAAAATAAACTAAACTAAAAATAACATTTTGCAGTTTTTACCCAACAAAAAAGATCGATTAATTTAAAGCAAATAAATCAACAATTAAATATGCCGTTCCCCGACAGCGACGCCAAAAACTTGATGCATGCAAATTATACCTATCTAGCTACACCTAATTTTATATTTATAACCTAACTAACTTAACTAACTAAATTGCACCTAGGAAGTGTACCTAGTCAAATTATAGAATAGTCGGGCAAGTCGGGTGTCGATCACATGGAACAGTTTTAACTAATTAATCTACCTACTATTAATTTAACCTAATTTTCTAATAAAAGAAGGGATTTTATCTAATTTTGCAAGTTTAGAAGAACTTAATTGTTTAACCCAAATTCAATCAATTAACAAACACTTTTGTTAGTTCGAATCTGCTTTCCCTCCATGGTTTATAAATTAGTTATGACAATTACTGTTGGTTACCAATTCAGATAGTATTAGCAATTTAGTTCTAAATTTACAAACAATAATTAATTCATGTAAATCTATGTATGGTCACACAATAGTTAACACATAATCAATTATTAAATGGAATTAGAGCCATATAAGATTGATTTGAAAAACACACTTACGGTCATAATATGAGTTCTCTAGCACAACTTAATTCAATAGTTGAATTACTTATATATGATTGGTTTGATCTTAGCTCTAATAACCTAGTGTTCACTGAATTATTAGGTATTCAAATTTATGCACATTCATATTCACTAACTACACATAACAAGAATTTAAAGCATTCAAATATTCAATCAAACATGCTAGGTTAAATCAATCAACACAAGTCATAACCAACAAGTAAAGTCAAATCTAAAGTATTAACACCATGAGTTCCAACTTCATCTAGCTAATAGAAGCAGCTAGATTTAGTTGGAAATACTAGCAAATAAACAAGCACAAGTCATATTTAAAAGCATGCTAAGTGTACCAAACTATAAAGCTAATAATGAACTCTTCCTTCTTCCTTGGTGTTGAAAGCCAATTCCAGACCTCTTCTCCCTCTGGATTTCGTCTCCAAAAACTCCTCCAGTCGGCCAAAAGGTCCCCCAAGTCGTAATGATCAAGAGAATATATAGTTATCATGAAATTCGCTCTCACGTCGTGAATGAGTATGTCTCACGACGTGAATATAGTAGATATCCGTGTTCTAAAAGGATTCCTCCTCCGTGATGCTTATCTTCTGGAATAGTCCCACTCACGTCATGAATCTAAAAGCCTAACATCGTGAATGTAACTGATTACGTGGGTTTCCTTCTCTTTTACTCTCCAAGCCTGTAAAGTTCCACGCTTTGTCATTTTTAGTCCTTATTCTTCAAGAATGCTTCTATTTGGCTGCAAAGTACAATTAAAGCTTATAAGTATCATTATTAAATGAAAACAACCAAAATATTAATAAAAATATAAGTAAATATTGCCTAAAAACATAAATATGGCAATATCAATATCGTATCGAATGAGATATGGATTATAATAATTCTATCTGTCCATGTGTTGTTTCCCGATTTCCGATTTATAACGTCTGACAACAGACTACAATTGAACACATCAACTTAGTCTAGGCTTGGCCAAGCGCTTAGGGTTGTCATCGCTAAATCATCGATCGAATCACATATATTGCTTTTATCCCTCTTAGGGTAAAAGGAACAGATAAACTTCGACTCATATGCTTGCTCAATTTACTCATCAAATCACACACAACAATACGTTTTATAACACCGAGTTACCGGTGCGTTTACGTATCATCAATGTGCGACCAACTTGTAAACTACAACTCATATGTCTCCGTTTCAAGAATATAAGATATTATCGTCTCACAATAACTTGCGTTAAAATCCATGAAGTGATTCAAGTGAGCGTGAGTTTAATCCAATACTCAAATCTTATTACAGGAGTACGCATGAACATTACAACAAACTTGTGCTATGTCTAAACAATTAGACAATCTACAGTCTGATTCATGACAGTCTTACCTCATTACTTACTCCCAAAGTATGATTGACTGTGGATGTTTGAATAATCTCATTATTCAGGAAGTAAAACATGCAAAGTGAAACACAAGAATAATCGAATCCAATATGGTCTCAATACTTTTGAATATAAATATAACACTTATTAATTAATCACCATATTGATTACACATTATTCATTGTATAATGTTTCGTCTAATCACTTAACACTTGATTTAAAAAAATAGTCATCACATGCTCTTAGCATGTACACTTTGTTAATCAATGGTCTTTCCTTTGTGAAATAGATCGATTGAACACATTTCCGATGATGCTTATTTCACAATTCCTAATCCTTATTATAAGTGTCAAAATACCAATTCTTGCCACTACTAGAATATGTTAAAGTCTAAACTCTCATGCAATAATCCTTTTGTAATGTCAAGGTACCAAAGTCACAAAGACTTTGCCAATGATATTACAAAACATTCCATTGGAGATTTGTTACAGAACAATTCCATGGAAAGGAAGTCTCACATTCAAAGTACATTCCTTGAACATCCTTCTTGTATAAAAGTTTCTAACCTACACATAGATTCTCAATATCCAACTCCCAGTATGGAAACATTTCCATATTTACTATACGACAATTCATTAATAGAATCCTATCTATTCATAATAATGTCAATATGCTCCATTCGTTACTATACTTCAAACTGCCTACAAGCGACCAATCCTTAGCGAACCTCAGATCGTCATTGACAGTTGTTTAATAATTTTAGTCATATCCAGTTCTGGTTCTTTTTCCCTCTTAATGCCCTACGCATTTGGAAAATCAGAACATGCGATTATTATAACATATGCAATCGATCCAATACCCAAAGCATATGGGATACGATTCATAATAAAGATATGATACTTTACGAATCTCTTGTTATAATATTTCCATATACATAATTTCCTTATGTTAAATAATTTCAACATAACATTCATGCATGTACATGACTAGATTCTATTAAAATCTCAATCTAAGCTTTTAGATTCGAAATGAAGTATTAGTTCCTCTCCCTTAGACTATAGCGAAACAACTTTTCAAACTCTGCAACTTTACAAATCAAAACTTTGTTTCTTATAAATAGCATTGCTAACTTGCAACACCTATCATAATGATTATGCTCCCACCAACACAATAATTATGTCTTTTCTAGCATAACACTTATGCCCCCATTAGCTTTGACATGTACCCAAAAATCAACTGGACCTCTAGAAATCAATACTTATTGACTTTCTTACCAAAGTTCAGACTTCTGATGCAAGATGCTTCGATAAAACTTTAACTTGGCATCTCAAACTCATATACCTTTCCTTAGATAGCTCATTTGTGTTTCTAAACTATTCCAGAACTTACAACAATAAGTCCCGAATGTTTAGACTATTTGCTATTTCTCACAATTTGAACTATGAAGAGGGATGCCGTAATCATAATTGAATTTGATAATGCAATTAACACAACTGCTATCTCTTTAAATCTACTTAGTGAAACTGTTTCCTCACAATCCTTTTATGAAGTGGAGAGAGATCTTATGTCACTTAGATTTTATAATGTATGTGTTCTTATTCAAACTTATATGGAATGAACTTGTTCAATCTTGATTTCCTGCCACTTGGCAGTACAAGGGCCTACCATGTCTTCTAAGTTGTTGATCAGTTCACCATTACAGATCAATGAACTTTCATTGATCTAGGTGCTTTTCCTTATGCAAACAATTGAGAACTCATAGAACTCACATGCATAGTTAACTTTAACCGGAATGGGCACATAAACAAGAATATGTCGGTTACGAACCTCAAGTTGTGCTCTAGTGATTAACAATAGGTTTACTCTTGATTAGTTCTTGAAACTTTTCAAGATTTTTAAGACTCCCATTGACCTCTTGACATATAAGATTCTCTTCTTAAGAAACATTTCTTGACAAACAAATATTCAAGAGTTAGTGACACTTCATATAATTGGTCTCAGTTGGTCTTTGTCTTATCCAAGACATCACAACTACCAATTACAAATGTGCAAGAACAAGAAACATTTGTACTCCACATTGTATGAGGTGTTATAAACCTGCTTAAGATATGTCACTCAAGTCACAATCTTGAAGTATGACTCTAAGACTCGATTTTGGAATGAAGTATGACTCACCTTAATTGATTTAACCATTAAAACAGTTCCTAATTCCTCTTCTTAGCCACTCAAATGTACTAAGGTGTCCTTAGAGGATCAATCGTGATATGGTTTCACAATCACTAAGATGATCATAAAACACGATACTAGAGTACTCTCCTTTCCTTTTAGATTGCAGAAACTTTTATCTTTCTGCCTAATTGATTCTTCTTATTCGTTCTGCTATACATTGAAACTTTTCAAGGTATTAGAATTACAGTTAAACTTGTAAGCATAACTATATTTACTGAACCATTAGTAAATCATGACGAATAGTCTTTATCATTCTTTGTGGTGGATCTGACAAGTACACATCAATGTGCACTAGATCCCTAAGTCTTTCACATGAATCACATGCATATGTGAACAAGGAATTAGTCTTAATTTCCCAAAAGTGAAAATTCTCATTCATCACACAATACAAGTCGCATGGTTCCAAGTCTCTATCCAATTGAAACTTGGGTGATGAGAATCCTTCCTTATTTGGTAAATTATGACACTTTAGCACAAATGATATAACTAAGAATCAAATCCATATTCAATATAGAAATATAAACACCAATTTTCACAAATTGCAAGGATATCATAAAATAAGACAAAACAAGATTTTTTCTTTATTTATAAAAAACGGAAAACTTGTCCTTACAATGCAAATTCAAATGAAAACCATGATACTTAATATTCGTAAGCAATCTATCATAACTCCTATGTGACAACTCAAAAATTTGATAATCGAACCATGCGATTGAAATCCATCTGTTCGCAACCAGACTCACCGTACTCTTCCTTTAAGCTTCATTTCTTTTCTTTGATCCTACAAAATATCAAAATGCAATCTTATCACATCATGTATTAGGAATCTGCAAATAGGAACTTAATAGAGGTAGATAGTGGACTTAACTGAAGTAGAGTCATATGTTTTGACTTTCCCATCCTTACGATCTTTCAGGTAGATACGACAGCTTCGCATCCAATGCCCACTCTCTTGGCAATAGAAACAAACAGACTCTTTCAGAATGGTACATGAGACTATCTCAGATTTGGCCTTTCTCTTTACTATTTGGTTAAACGGTTTGACCTCGGCCAACCCTTTTCTATTGGGAAGAGAAAACTTTTCTGGACTTTCAATGTTGCCGTTGTCAATGTCCAAGGAAGTTTGGGAGATTGATCTTTCAGTCAAATTTACTTCACCAGTGCGCCAAATCATTGCTGATTTAGCATCAATTAGTAAATATGTTAAATCAATAAGGGCCAAGTGGTGTTATGTCATATAGTAGTCTATAACAAACTGACTATATGAATCGGGGAGTGACTGAAGAACCAAGTCAACTGTCACACCCCCAAACTAGAAGGCGGAAATGTCCGGGGGTGGAGGACTTCATTTGTAGTATCACAACACATGCATCATAGTAATCAAAGTACAAACAACCATTGTAATTTAAAGTATAAGTATTTACATGTGTTCAATCATTGTATATTGAAACGAAAATAGTTATACAAAAGAAGATATGACTCATAATAGCTCCATCTTCTCAAAAAGCTCGGGGAGTACCTGTTATTACTTCCCTGAGAATACAAGTAATTTGAAAAGAGAGTATCAACAATAAGTTGAGTGAGTACATAAGTCTTTATGTTTGAAAGGGTGTCTTTATATCTTGAATATGAAAACTGTTCCAGAAAATCCCATATTTTCTGTTGTATATGAAAAGTAGTTTTATTCCCATTAAACCGTTCTATTTGTAAACCAATGTTCTATAAATGTAAAACTTGTAACTGAGAGTGTGCCTGGCTTCACCAGCTGTTATTGAAAACTGTAATATACCATTGTACTTTGTATTTTGTAAACTAGTACTTTGAAGATGTACTTACGTTTAGTTGTTTATACACTAACGTGTTGTTAATATCTTTTTAATGAGTTATTATAACCATACTAAGACATGATCGCTTGAAACAAACGCTTTGTAGGCGTTTAAACTGTTGATAACAATTGCTACTCATTGGCGTGTATGCCTGACTGTAGCTAGCAGCCTGAGAGCGAGGTTATCAATCCCGATATAGATCTACACACAACTTATTTCGATCCCCGGGCTGGAGATTCTGGTTATAATGTCAAGGCTTTACCTTGGTTGTCTAAAATGAATTAAACAACCTGAATTGAATGTCTCATAAAAAGCAGATAAACGTTACATGTATATTAGTTATGAAAACCCAATCATTATGAAATAAATGATTGACAATATGTTCTTGAATTAGTATTCAGAACATGTATTTGAAAAATGTAAACCCTTGATTTGTTCTGAATCAAAACCCTTGTTTCTTGTAAAACAGTGTATTCTAGTATACTTGAATCATGAATTATTGTTCTATGTATCATAAATTATACCTATTATAATTTATATGTACTTTCTGAATCGGTATTTAACTATGTTTGCATGTAATCCCTTGCTCAACATGTTACAAAGGTATTTGAATTGATGAAATAACTTTTATATTTATATACATATACAATTTTATATATAAGTAAAATTTAAACGACATTCAGACAAACAACCGGTACTATAAGTCCACATCCAAACAAGGAAAATTACCTAGAATGAGTTATTTGTCCTAAGCCTTTTAAATCTTATTTATATTAATATATATATATATATATATATATATATATATATATATATATATGAATTTTTGGGAAAAATATAAGTTTATAAAGAGTTCAATATTTGGAGTATTTTTGATGCTTTAAAATCGTTTTATCGTGATTTGAAATCATTTATTTGTAACACAAGGTTATTGTGTTATACTTGTATTTCCCCCCTTAAAACAGTAGAAATTATGAAAATACGGGGGTATGAACTCACTTGATAAGTGGTAATTTGGACAGCGTTTCGTGTCCTGGAAAGGAGTTTATTTGACGAAAAACCGGCTCAAATCGGGCAGAGTTTCGACTGGAGAGAGGTTAACTTCTCAGGAATCTCGGGGCTTCGAGGCTTACTTAGGGTTTGAGACTTGATACCAGGGCTTTAGGGGTTGTATATAAGTTTGTGGATGTGAAAAATATGAAAATGTGTGAAATTTGGGGTGAAAAGTGTTAGTTTTTCGGAAGCCCTCGCATGCCTTATATAGGCCGAAGCCTCGGATCCGAGGCTATGCGAGGCTGTGCGAGGTTGCCGCGTGTCTGACAGGTAGCGAGGGAAGGAGCTTTGGTACGGAGGTGGTGGCTTCGGATTGGACCGAACTTCGGTCGAATGGGAAGAAGGCGCGTGTCAAGGGGCATCCGAGGGTGTGGTCCTGCGAGGGTGTCGGCTGGTTATTGGACCTCAGCTGCGGTCCAATCAGAAGCTGACACGGAGAAATTTGATCCTATCAGAAAGTGACATGTGGAGGCTCGCATGTGAGGGTGACGTGGCCGGGTACTGTTCATGCGAAATTATCCGGTTCTCATTTATTTCTTGGTTTTTGAGCCAAAAACTTGTAAAATTCATAACTTTTGCATACGAACTCCGTTTTTGACGTTCTTTATATGCGTGCGTAGGTAAAATTATACTCTACGACTTTCATTTAGACTTCTTCGGCTAATTTGACTTTATTTTTAATATTATTATTTTTAACAGACTGGGACAGGAAAATCCATTAAAAATTCATAACTTCTTCATCCGATGTACGTTTTTGTCTGTCCTTTAACCATTGTACTACTAATGACGAGACCTTCAATTGTCGTTTAGTTCGTGTCGGCTAAAAATCACTCGATCTTCATTTCGAGTTTTTAGCTGTACACTACTATACTGAAACTTAGAAAAATCATAATTTCCTCATATAAAGTCAGATTTTTGCGTTCTTTTTATGAAAGTTCTCGGTTTAACATAAACTACAACTTTCATTTAGATTGTTAAGGCTAAAAAGCCTTTTATTGAAAATTCAGTTTTTACGCTGAATAGTGTTTTGCCGGTTTTGTCACGGATCTTCGATTGGTCATAACTTCTTCGTTATAACTCGGATTTTAGTGTTCCTTATATTTTTGGAAACCTTGTTACAATCTCTAACACTTGGTTCATCCCAATCGAGATTATTTAATAATTAATTTTTGAGGGTCAATTATGTAAATATACACAGTATGCTAAAATTTCTCTTTATTATTTTAAAAAGAAGTAAAAATTGACCTACACTATTTACATAGGTTTGAAATAACGGTTTGTTACATGAACGGCCAACTTCCTCGGGAAAACGACACCCAACATTCCCAGCCTGTCAATATGCAACTTCATCTCTAAGACGTGAGCACATAAAGACCTTCTATCTTGGTGTTTGCTTGCCAATAGGGCTTGAGTGACCTTGAACTTTTCAAGTCGACGAACATGTGGGTAAAGGAGGATAATCGGAGGAGGTGGAGGGAGAGAAGTTCCACCAAAGCACAAAGAAGGGATTGATCTTTCACCTCGATCGTCATGTGGAATATTATCTTCGAATGGAAAGCCTTTTCCAAAGGATTGAGGAAGACCATAGTTGTCAAAATTAAACATCTCTAAAGGTGGAGAAATTCGAGTTAGTTGATTCAATCCTTAATATAACACCCAAATGAAACATCAAGGCTAGGACCCAACACAATATTCTACAATTCGGAAAAGGGATGCCGTAATCCAATCGCATAATATTTGAAGGTAGGCAAATGACGATTTACTAGTTCCACCACGAAAATGAAATTTTAAACGAATTAGGTTTTTAAGTGAAACTCCTAGATCTTTTGAGATCCATTGAACTTTTCAATGACATGTTTAATCTCGATTATGCACTTCAAGTTTGTGACTGGGATACCGAGGATCACAAACAAAGTGTGAATTACCATGCAAATTAGCTTGATACTCTCGAAGTCATTTATCACCTAATCAATATGCCGGTTAACCACACACGCTCCATTGATCAATGAAAAACTATAAGCTACCCATTGCCATCCTTCATTAGTCCCATATTAGTGTATCGGTTAACCACACACGCTCCACCAATGACCAACAAGGTACAATGTACAATTTCACTGATTAGCACCAAATTCATATTTTTCCTAAATAACTAAGATTGAGAATTTATAAAACATTTAGTTACTTGGTATTTGATTATACTTATAATGAAAGTTTGTGTCTTATCTTATCCATTCGGCTAACGACCCTCCACTAGTCAAGGAAGCGATGGGTGAGAGTGGACACCCATTCAATCGCCATTTTATAGGCAATTTCCTTACCCCCCCTTTTATAGATCAGCTTCGTGAATGATGCCTACTAACAGTAAGACTGACTTTTTACTTATACATATATATATATATATATATATATATATATATATGTATGTATATATATATATATATATATATTTATATATATATATATATATAAATATATATATATATATATATACATACATATATATATATATATATATATATATATATATATATATATATATATATATATAATATTAAGACTTTTAATTTTATATAGTATTAGGGTGTATTTTACACATTTAAAATACTTGGTGGTTTAATCTATTAATAAATTATACTTTTAATTTAATTAAATTTAAACAATATGATTATGGATTTATTAATTTTCTCTTTTAATTAAACATTTAATTAATAAAATTCATAAAGGTGTAATTTGAACTATTTAAAACATCAAGGTTCTAAATATGAAAAAAATTCAAAAATTAAAACTATTTAATTAATTTATTAAGTTACGAAACCAAGAGTTGCACCTTTTGATATCTTTTCAATTACTAGGGTTCTGAAATTTACTGTTTCATAAGTGAGCCTTTTCAAATTCCAAAACTTGAGGAGATGTTTTGAAACTCTTCAAAAACTTTTGAATTTTAGAATTTTAATGTTTCATAAATGAGATATTTTAAATTCCAAAACTTGAGGGCAAGTTTTGAAATTCTTCAAAACCTTTTGGATTCCAAAACTAAATGACAAGTTTTGTAATTCTTCAAAGCCATTTAGATCAAATTTTAAACAAGTAAAATAATCACATATTTTTATCATTTACCAATTTGATCTAATTCAACTCATATAGCAAGATAATTCCAAATCAAATAATACAAATAATTAGCTTATCATATCAACTAGTAATTATCTTAAAATTTTAACAATGATCTTTTAATTTGGATGAAGATAATCATTACCTTATCATAAAAACGCTTTTTTAGTAGTCAAAACACTTTGTGGTAATGATTCTACTCTAAAACATGGCCAAAATACTGAAAAGCTGCCCATTGAACAATCACCACGTCATGGTAACTATGACCACATCGTGGTCATCAGGCAGATTCCCAAAAAACGATTTCCTTAGTTTGAACAATTACTAATGCATCAATATAACAGAAAACACCCTAGGCTCTGATACCAATGATGAGTTTTGCACACTATAACATTCCTATGGTGCACATACAACCCTAATGCTTTAGATCTAAGTTTTCTCAAGTTATACATGCAATAAAAGTATCCAAAGCATGAAACCTACAACTAGGATACAACTTTGATATTTGAAAATTGAAAACTAGTTAGATGAATACGTCTTTGTTGTAGCTTGTAGAACTTGACCTTTCAAGAACTTAGCACCTCAAATGTGATGCCTCTAATAAGTCAAAAACACCATAAACAAATGGAGGATAATGAGAGAGAGGCTAGGAGGCACACAAAACGGCTAAGATTCTTCTTGGAACTCTTAGGGGCCTTTTTGGTGATGCTAGGGGTTACAGTGTGGAATTCCTAGGGTTTCACTTGTAAACCCTAATGCACTTCCTTGGTCCTTTAGTGCAATAATCCATATGATAAGCCTTTGGATGAACTCTTCATGGAATCCCACATAAAATTAGTCCATCCTAATAATCTGGATCATCAGCCCAAGCTATATGTATTACTGATTTACTTAATCAGTCTCCGTTAATTTAATCAGTATCTTTTGATCACCAAATTAATTCCAAATTAATTTTTGACCAATACCAATTAAATAATATGATTTTTCATCAAAAGGACCATGCTATTTTTGGGTCAAGTACATACCAATTATAGTGATAGGCTTAAACACCTAATCCAACAATTTTTTCGTTAGATAATCATACACATGCTTATGTCAGATATCGGGTGTGTTTATGTTGGGGTGATAGAATTATAGGTGTTTGCCTAGGGGTGGTATTGAACAGATTTAGTGGGACGATTTCATGGTATTGATGCATAATCTTAAGTTGCAGACCAGACCAAATAGATTGGGGTGGCTTTATGATGCGTCAGACACTTTTACTGACTTATTCTCTTCTTGAAAGTAGTTTCCTTTTAGCAGGAGGAATGAAGACTAAATGGAATAATTGAGTTCCTATTAAACTTAGTATACTTATTTGGAGGTTGACATTGCAGAATGTTGCCACTCGAGAGAGATTATCATATAGAGGTATTGAGGAGGAGTCGATTATGTGCCTTGTCTGTGGAGACTATAAATCATCTCTTTTCTTGTAGTAGTGAGTTTTTTTTTTTTTTTTTTTTTTTTTTTTTTTTTTTTTTTGTGTGTGTGTGTGTGTGTGTGTGTGTGGGGGGGGGGGGGGGGGGGGGGGGGGGGGGGGGGGAGGGACGACGATAGACTAATCTACTCCTAAATTAACATCTATGTCTCCAACAACTATTTGGTGGGATGTGCATCTTTCAAATTAGATTTTTGTTCGGTCCTTACTTTCTTCGGCGGACGCTGTTTCGTTGAGGGGAGGTCAATGAAAAGCTTTTGATGTTGTGATTTTGACTAGTTTTTTGTGTCTTTCGCATTATCGTAATTCCACTCTTTTTGGAACTATGATCATAGATAGGGCGTATTTTTGGTTTTTCAATAGGTATAGTAAATCTAAGATTGGTTAGAATGCATGACTTCACGATCGTGATTTAGCTTATATTTTGTTTTAATGAGTTGTTTCTAGCTTCTTGTTAGTTTTTATAATATAACCGCCCGAACATAGCAGTTCATTATAAAATTTTCAACGCACTAATCTGTAAATTTCTTTCCCACTTCATCCGTATAGTAGACGTTTGGGTTTGGTTAAGGTTGGGAACGAAAACCAAATGAGATTATTTGGTGAAAGATAAGTAGTTGACATTGATGTTGTCAATGACTATACACGAACCCTGGTCCAACCAAGCAACCGCAAATGGCGGCTCTGAAAATTAAATCAAGACTAACTTACAAAAATCCCCCCTAAAATCTTGATCGTTATAAGATTTGTTCAGAACTCAAGAATCCTACAACTTAATCCCATTTCCGTTAAATTTAACGGGATTATGTGAAAAAGATCATGTGCATAACACATGATTGTGTACTAGTATCATTTCCTTGATCTTTCTATCATACTTTGTCGAAGCATCCCCTAAAGAAGACAGACATGAATGACACTCGATTCATAAAGTCATATGGTCACAGATAACGATTTAATGGTTAATGAACCCAAAACTTTGAAGAGTTTTCTGAATATTTTCCTAATTTTTATAATTAAAAGTTATACATATCAAAACTTTTATAAATTTTATTTATTGGATAAGTTGTATTAGAGTTACAATACACATTATATTTATGATCGTTAAAAAGTGACATTTTCTTAAATCCATAATAAATATGGTATCTTTTATTAATAGAATGTATATTGATCGTGATACGAAACAGGCATTAGGGTATCCGATTAAAATCCAGAAGAACAGTTTGACTGATTCAACGTTTACGACCTCTAACATCGTTTGTATGCCCATCTCTAAACTACTACAACGATCACGCGGTTGTCCCTTTCTTAAGCTTTATCTATTTAAACACAACTACCAACGCAGATTACTTTATTCTAATCCTTAGAACATCACCCACTTCATATCCATTCAATCTTTTAATCCAAATTTCAACTTACTTTGCTGTCTAACTTCAATAATGGTGTCCCAAGACAAGAACAAAAGATGGTCGTTGTTAGGTAGGCTGAGGACGGCGGTGAAGAAGGTTACATTCCTCTTAAATCTCGATATAAACCGGTGGCATATTGTCTCCTCCTTGATCGGTGGTCGTCGTACTTTGAGCAGCCGGCGGCTGAGTTTCAATGAACGACTTGGGTTAACATCGATCGTCTCCTCCCCCGCACATGATGAATATTATAGCACCTGGGCTTCTCCTTACACAGCGACTTCTTCTTCTCAGATATCACCAGAGCAAGGTGAGTTACAGCTACAAAAGACTCAAAGCTTTCCTTTGCAAAGAACCACAAGTTTCCCAGAAGAAGATGATATTGATAGGAGAGCTGAGATGTTTATAACGAATTTTAAACGACAATTACGGATGGAAAGACAAGTGTCTTTGGAGCTGAGGTACAGAAGAGACAATAGCTTTGAATCATCGAATACTATTTCACCATGATCATGAATTCATGATGGGTGCTTTTTTTTTTCTTTTGGAAAGTAAATAATGAGTTTTTGGAGAACTTATAAATAATCGGTAATGGGTTAACAGTCGTTCTTGAGCAATTATTTTGGCCATGGGAATGACTGAGGTCGATCAGATTGATGAATCAGGTTTTGAAGAAAGAGTCAACGATTTGATCAAGTATTGTGGTCTTCAATTTGGTTATGAGATCTTCAATTGTTTGTTTGATTGCTTTTTTTTTTTTTTTTTTTTGATTCTTTTATTAAGTCGTGAAAGAGAGCTGTTGGAAAATAAAAAAGTTATGAAAGGAGGAAAAAGAATCGGGCTGCTTTGGTACATAGCCAGAGCAAAATTCTTTGAATTACATGTATTTATTTTGTATTATAGTTAGTCAATGGACCATTTTGTTTGTTGTCCTTTCTCATCTTTGTATAATTAATGGTGTTAAAAATATCTGAAGGAGACGCTTAAGGTCTCAAATTGATCATTACTCTCAAGAGGCCTAGTCACATCGAGGGACATAATCCATGATGGAGATCAATGCAAATTAATTTACTTAATAAGAACAAAATTACAAATAAATCAATGATGTTCGGGACGTACAATTGCGTCTAGGATTGGATTGACTTAGTACTCGATTTTGATATCAACCGAGGCATGAAGCAATCGATCATGTTATTGATCAATAATTTGATTACAAAACGTCAAATACAAAGGATATAAATACACATTTAAAACTTAAGTACAAGGAAGTAAATGTAGAAGGTACTAACTAACTAGGACTAATTGCAAAGACAAACCCCGAAGACAATCCAAGATACTCATAATATATGCTAATGAACAACTCCCTCAAACTCAAGTACGGAAAGTATGATCCAACTTGAGTTTAGAGACGATAAAATGAAAATGGCTAGGTAGACGTGCGTTAGTATAGATGTTAGCATGATGATCAAAATGGACTATGGAATTATGAGAAAACCAACAATTGGTCGAAGATGCCGCTAGACAAGTGATAGTCAATCTAAATGTGCTTCATACGCTTATGGAACACATCATTATGACCCATCTGAATAGTGTTGTCGCACTAGAATGATGTAGGAAGGGACTAAGAAGGCTCCTCAAGATATTGAAGAATCTCAATGACACCAACATACGGTGAGAGCAACGAGCTTTCATAAACTGTATAACTATGTGAACAACATATGTATGGTTTGGACACATAGCATTTACATAAACTAAAAAGCCAACCAACTGACAGTAAGCAAGGGCATCACCTAGAGGAGTACAATTACCTGGAACTAACTTGATGTTGGGCTCCAAAGGCATAAAAGACAATTTGGCATATGTCGATCTAATCACGATAAAAAAACAAGATACATATTTTTCTTGGCATAAATAGACCCCAAAAGAGTTAGAGAGAACTTCAAGGCCAATAATAATAATAATGGAGATTTTCAAGATATTTTATTTCAAAATAAAAGTCACAATAGTGTTTAAGGCACGTAATACCTGCACAATCACTTCTACTAATGATCATATCATCTGCATATAGTAAAATGTGAATATTACCAAAGTCTGTGGTTTGAGTTAAAAGTCATGAATCGTAGGGACTTGAAGAAAACACTAGTGAAATAATGCTACTGCTGAACTTTTCAAATAAAGCATGATGAGACGTTTTAAACTTGTACAATGCTTTCTAAAGATGACAAACATGACCCGTTGGAAGTGCAACCTACTCGGAGGTTACATGTAAACTTCCTTAGGAAGATACCTACTCAAAAAAACATTTTTCATGTCCATTTAAAAGAATGACCAACGATAAGCTACACAAATGACTAGTAAATTGCAAACCGAAGTGTTATGATCAATCGAAGCAAAATTCTCCTCATATTCGATTATATATTCATGATTGAATCATTTGGAAACAATTTGTTCTTTGAATTTGTAATGCCCGCGTTTCCAGGCTAGGCATATTTGTTGATGTAATAGTCTACGTTAACCTTTGTAACTTATTTTGAAATCATAGAAGTGTATTATTTGAATATTTTGTGTTTTGTGCTTAATTTTGTGTCTTAATTGAATTAAGAATAAAAATAAGAGTCAAAATGAAATGTTAGATAATCTCGATATCTATGGATAATGTTGTAGTGGTTGAAACAAGGATTCCGGAAATATATAGAATGCCGAGATCCGAGTTATAACGAAGAAGTTATGACCTGTCGAAGTTTCGCGACAGAACCTGCACGACGCTGAATGACGTAAAAAGTGAATTTAGGTTAGAGTGATATTTAGCCCTAATGATCTAAACGAATGTTGTAGAGTTCATTAAACCGAGAGCGTGCATAAAAAGAATGCCCATATCTGATTTCGTATGAGGAAGTTATGATTTTTCTAAGTATCAGCTTAGCAGTATGCATCCCGAAGTTCGATTACGAGATCGAGTGATTTCTAGCCGAAGCAATCTAAATGATAATCGAAGATCTCGTTATTAGTAGTGCAACGATAAAAAGACAGACGAAAACCGACGTCAGATGAAGAAGTTATGAATTTATAACAGAGTTTTCCTGTCATGGCCTACTAAAAATAATATAATAAAAATAAAGTCAAAATCAGCCAATAGAGTCTAAACAAAAGTTGTAGAGCTTAGTCTCACCTACGCGTGAATATAAAAGACGTCGAAAACGGAGTTCGTATGAGGAAGATATGAATTTATGAAGTTTTTGAATAATTAATATTTATTAATTAATCTTTAAATCGGATAGATATCCGAAGGAGTCATTGATCTTATCAAAAGTACGCCCAGCGTACCCCGGTGCATGAACCGCCTCGGACTCGAGTGCCTCGCATACGTAAGCGATGGCGTTTTTCGCATCTACGCCCTGCTTAGCTGAGCAGTACGCCCAACGTAAGTCCGAAACTCAGCCCTATAAATACCATGCGAGGGCAGCCGGCCTTCTTGCTCCTTTTCTCTTCTCTCTCTCCCGTTTTACCTCGTTTTTCGTGCAAGAAATATCCCGAAGCCCCGTTATTAATCCTGTGCCTTGAAGCAAGTCCCGAAGCCCTGAAGATCCCGAGAAGTGCAATTCCCGAGTCGAAGCTTTGCCCGCGAGAAGGCAATTTTTTGTGAAGATTTTCCAGATATACTGAAGAATACTACTTCTATAAGCCGTAGTGCTGTCCGATCATCTTCTGATCAAATGAGTGTGTAGTTACTTTCTTCTAACACATAATTTGAAGTATTTGATACAGAATACGTGTTATGTGTATATATTGTTGTTTATATGTGGGAATGTATATTCACTTTCTTCTAACTCATGGATATGATTTATTCTCTATGAAATACGTGTTATGTGTATGTGTCTCATCTGTTATCTGGAATATGTATTGAATGAGCATGCTATACAGGTTTTAAACTATGTATAAAAATATATATTTTATCTACTAATATGTTGGGTAGAACATGGGTAGATAGTTGATGTGTGATAAACAAATGAGAGGACTCGATGTTGTTGATCTAGTCATCTAGCGGAGTATGGATGACGACCACAGACTCTTTCTAGACACTCCAGTGGAACGCTGGCAGGTTCATAACTTGTAGGTGTTGTGAACGATGTGTTCACCGGTGTACTCTATCCCCCTCATGGTTGCCTTAGGACTTTTATTGCTGAGGAAACCCCTCGCGGTAAAGTCCATTCCGATGAAATTCCTATATTAGGTCCCTTGAGATAGATGTTGTTTTAGGGACGTAAAGTGAGGATAACGAGAATGAGTAATCGGGTTATTGTTGATTGGTGAAATTAAATATAATTATTTATTGTGGGTTGAAAACCCTATATGCTCACCAGGCTCCCAAGCCTGACCCACTCAGTTTTGTTGTATTACAGGTAGTGGCACGAGAGCATAAGTTGGATGACTTATCAAGATCTTTTGATATTAGACTAGTTGTTATATGTAATTGTTTTATGATCTATATTTTGTTGTTTATACTTTTTGGTCTGTATCGAAACATGACATCCCGAGTTTTGATATCTAATGAAAATGCATTCCTTTATGAAATGTTATGGTAAATATTATTTTATCATATTTTGTTTTTGGGAACAAATTCCACAAATCTTTTAAATCAATGGATTTACTCTGAAATTATTTTAAAAACATAAATTAAAACGGTCTTTTCTGGCCGTGATTTTGGGGATGTCACAGTAGGTATCAGAGCATTAGTTTAAGCGAACTAGGAATTTGTAGGATTTCTAGACTTAAACTTAGAATTCTAAGTGGAGATTGTGAGATGTGTGTCTGTTATATTATAGACACAAGCACTAGTATATTTTAGGAAGCTGCTTAAAATGCTTTTATGTGCTAAATGTTATATGTTGCCATTTATGATATTGTTTGTTCGGATCTATGGTCTGTCGCCGAACGGATCAGGAAACCTTATGTGTGTAGGATTCTAAGCGTAGGATTACGGTATTAGAACTAGGATGTAAACGTTTCAGAGTGATAAAGATGATTTAATTATCTATCATAGATGAGGATCTAATTTCATCTTATTCGGTGTGTAGATCAAAAATGGTAAGAACTAGAAGTGGCGTTGGAAACGCAGATGAAAATAGGAATCAATCACCAATGATTGAGCGAGTACCTGTTGTAGCAGCAACACCAGAGCCAATGACAATGGCTGGGGTGCAAGCCATGATTCGGGCTATGTTAGCCAAACAAAGGGAAGAAATGCGACAGATGTTGCATGAAAATAAGGACGAACCTATCATGCCTATTGAGCAACCCGAGCTGATTCCCGAGCAATCGGAGGAAGGGAACAATAGTCGTATTGTGAGTAAAGTTGGGACTCAAGGAGAACGAAGGAATCACCCGGAAAGGGGAAACAACAAGGATGGGCGAATGTATAAGAATTTCTTGGGCGCCAAGTCGCCAAGTCTTTCTGGAAGCCCAAAGCCTGTTGAGATTATGGATTGGATCTCCGAAATGGAGATGGTATTTGAAAGTTGTGACTGTAGCAACAAATCGAAGACTGTCTTTGCCGTTAGACAACTGAAGACCGGAGTCTTGAGCTGGTGGAAGTTGTTGGCAGATACTATGCCACAAGGAGAAGCCCTAAAAATGTCATGGGAGGAGTTCTTGGAACAACTAAGGGTGCAATACTGTTCATAGATAGATCTGATTGATCCGAACAATGAGTTCCAAAACTTGAAGAAGGGGAGAATGAGCATAGACGACTATGCTACTGCATTCACTGATAAAATGAAGTTATTTCCGTACCTAGTGCCAACGGAACTCTCCAAGATTGAGAGGTTCGCTAATGGACTAGTTTCCGACTTGGGCCTGCCAGTCAAGATGGCAGCCACTCTAAAACCAACTGTTCGAGCAGCTAAGAATGTGGAGGCCCAACAGAAGGAAAAGGGTATGGAAAGAATAGAGGATGGTGAGAAAAGGAAGTTCGATGGACCTTCAAGGTCCAACAAGAAAAGTAAATTCTCGAAATCTGGTTCGAGAGGAGGAGGAGGTGAAGCGAAATGGTGCGAAAAATGTAAGAAGAAGCATCATGGAAAATGTGAGGTAGTGGCCAAATGTTTTAAATGTGGAAAGCCATGGTACTATGCCAATGAATGCACTCTCACCAAGAAAGTTTGCTATGGTTGTGGTGAGGAGGGACACATGTCTAGGGACTGCCCGAAAAAGGAGGCAGCAAGACCCAACATTCCGCCAAAGCCGAAGGCGAGAGCCATCCAGATGACACTGGAAGCTGCGAAAGATAAAGCTGATATTGCTTCAGGTACCTTTCTCGTAAACAAACTGCCTGCACAAATTTATTTGATTCTGGAGCCAACTACTCCTTTATTTCGCATGAATTTGGTAGAAAACTAGCTTTGCCTATCGATAAACTAGATAATGCATTATTAGTCGAAGTTGCTAGTGGCAAGTTTATACCTGTTAGCCATCGCATGAAAAACATTTTCATTGACTTGAATAGGATTAAGTTCCACAAGGAATTATTGACTATCGAACTAAACGGTTTCAACATCGTGCTGGGAATGGATTGACTTAGCACCAATGGCGCCGAGATATTGTGCAAGAAGAAGATTGTAAAGGTAAACCCGCCAGGGAAAGAGTCATTTATGGTGTATAGGGGACAAATGCAGAGTGAATTCTGGGATCATTTTGCTAATGAAAGCCAGAAAGTGTTTGGCCAAAGGATGTGCGTCATATTTGGCATTCGTGATCGATACTAAGAAGGACAAAAAGGAGATGCAGAGCATTCTTATCGTATGTGAGTATCTAGAAGTATTTCCCGAAGATCTTCCTGGATTACCGCTTGATAGACAAGTGGAGTTTAGAATAGACTTGTTACCAGGGACGACGCCTATAGCAAAAGCACCTTATCGATTATCACCAACGGAGATGAAGGAGCTTATGATGCAACTTTAGGAGTTGTTGGACAACGGTTTCTTTAGACCTAGTTCATTACCCTGGGGAGCTCCGGTGTTATTCGTGAAGAGGAAAGATGGAAGTATGAGAATGTGCATCGATTACAGAGAGCTGAACAAGGCAACAATAAAGAATAGATATCTGTTCCCGAGGATTCATGACCTGTTCGATCAACTACAAGGTTCAAGTTATTTTTCAAAGAACGACCTGAGGTCAGGATATCATCAGCTGAAAGTAAGAGAGCAAGATATAGAGAAGACTGCATTCAGAACACGATATGGACACTACGAGTTTTTGGTTATGTCGTTTGGAGTAACCAATGCTCCAGCAGCATTCATGGATTTAATGAACAGAGTTTGTAATCCGTTCCTTGATAAATCTGTGATAGTGTTCATAGACGACATTCTGATTTATTCGAAAAGCCAAGAGGAGCATGGCAGACGCTTGTAAGAAGTGTTAGAAGTCTTGAAGAAGGAGAAGTTGTATGCTAAGTTATCCAAATGTGATTTTTGGATTCGAGAAGTCCAATTTTTGGGTCACGTGGTCAACCAAGAAGGGATAATGGTTGATCCAGCAAAGATTGAGGCTGTGAGGAAGTGGGAGCAACCAAAAAGTCCCACGGAGATCCGAAGCTTTTTGGGATTAGCCGGGTATTACCGAAGGTTTATCCAAGGCTTTTCCTCGATCGCTACTCCATTAACAACTTTGACCCACAAAGGAGCTGCTTATGCGTGGAGTGATAAGCACAAAGAAGCGTTCAAGTTGCTAAAGAAGAAGCTATGCGAGGCACCGGTTCTTTCTCTACCCGACGGAGTTGAAGACTTTGCTGTTTATAGCGATGTGTCTGGTGTTGGGTTGGGTTGTGTTTTGACCCAAAGAGAAAAGGTGATAACATATGCGTCTCGACAGTTGAAAGAGCATGAAAAGAACTACCCAACTCATGACTTGGAGTTGGCGGCGGTAGTTTTCGCTCTAAAGATATGGAGGCATTACCTCTATGGCACGAAGTGAAAACTTTTCACTGATCATAAGAGTCTCCAATATCTCTTTAGTCAGAAGGAATTGAATATGAGGCAACGATGCTGGCTAGAGTTACTTAAGGACTACGACTGTGAGATACTTTACCACCCCAGTAAAGCAAATGTTGTTGCTGATGCTCTCAGTCGGAAAGTCAATCTTGAAAGAAAAAGGCCAAGAGCGTTGAGAATAGAAGTTGTCTCAACCATTGTGGAAAGTATAAAGAAAGCTCAAGAGGAAGCTTCTGAGAAGAATGACCGAAAGGGAGAACATTTGGGAAAAACGTTGGTGTTCGGTATAAACAGTCATGGATTGAAGGTGTTCCAAGATCGGATTTGGATACCTAACACAGGAGGGGTCAGAGATCTTCTGATGGACGAATCTCACAAGACCATGTACTCAATTCATCCCGGTAGCACAAAAACGTATAGGGACCTGAAACCCTACTACTGGTGGCCGACGATGAAGCTTGATGTTATGAAGTATGTGTTCGAGTGTGTGACTTGTGCGAGAGTTAAGATAAAACATCAAAAACCGTATGGGAGTTTAGAACCTTTGCCCGTGCCTATGGGTAAGTGGGAAGACATTGCTATGAATTTTGTCACTAAACTGCCCAGAACGAAGAGTGGTCACGACATGATTTGGGTGGTCGTTGATCGACTCATTAAGAGTACGCATTTCAGAGCAGCCAATGAGAAATGGTCTATGGATAAGCTTGCAAATTCTTACGTGAAGGAAATTGTGAGGCTTCACGGTGTTCTGTTAACAATTGTATCAGATTGTTATAGCCGTTTCACCTCGAGGTTTTGGAAAAGTCTACAAGAGGAAATGGGTACCAAGTTGTGTTTAAGTACAACTTACCATCCGCAGACTGATGGTCAGAGCGTAAGAACGATACAAACACTTGAAGATATGCTGAGCGTAAGAACGATACAAACACTTGAAGATATGCTGAGAGCATGTACTCTGGAATTCCTAGGTAATTGGGATGAACATTTACCTTTGGTAGAATTTTCCTACAATAATAGTTTCCACTCGAGCATAAAGATGGCACCTTCTCAAGCTTTGTACGGACAGAAGTGTCGTATGCCGTCTTGTTGGCTTGAGGCTGGGGAAAAGCAGTTTATGGGAGCTGAAATGGTTCATCAAACCACTGAAAAGTTGAAAATAATTAGAGAAAGAATGTTAGCAGCTCAGGATCGTCAAAAGAGCTATGCTGACAAGAAAAGAAAACCGATGACTTTTGAAGTTGGAGATTCGGTTTTGCTTAAAGTCTCGCCGTGGAAGGGACTTATAAGATTTGGTAAAAGGGGAATGTTGAGTCCAAGGTTTATTGGACCTTTTAAAGTTCTTCAGAGGATTGGGAACCAAACTTACAAGCTTGAACTACCAGAAGAACTGAATGGTATTCTTAACACTTTTCATGTGTGTTATTTGAGGAAGTTCACGGGAGAAGTTCCCGACATAATTCCAATTTCTGAATTAAGAATTGATGAAAATAAGAGGCTGATTGAAGAACCTAAGGCAATCGTTGACCGAAAGACTAAGAAACTACAACACAAGATGGTCGAATTGGTGCTTGTCCGATGGGAACATACGAATGGGTCAAATCTCACTTGGGAGACGGAGAGTGACATGATGAGTCGCTATCCGCATTTGTTTGTTGGTGTGTGATTTCGGGGACGAAATCATCCTAAGATGGAGAGGATTATAATGCCTGCGTTTCTAGGCTAGGCATATGTGTTGATGTAATAGTCTAGGTTAACCTTTGTAACTCATTTTGAAATAATAGAAGTCTATTATTTGAGTATTTTGTGTTTTGTGCTTAATTGTGTGTCTTAATTGAATTAAGAATAAAAATAAGCATCACAATGAAATGTTAGATAAGCTCGATATCTATGGATAATGTTGTAGTAGTTGAAACAAGGATTCCAGAAATATATAGAATGCCGAGATCCGAGTTATAACGAAGAAGTTATGATCTGTCGAAGTTTCGCGACAGAACCGACACGACGTTGAATGACATAAAAAGTGAATTTATGTTAGAGCGATATTTAGCCCTAGTGATCTAAACGAATGTTGTTGAGTTCATTAAACCGAGAGCGTGCATAAAAAGAATGCCCAGATCTGGTTTCGTATGAGGAAATTATGATTTTTCTAAGTTTCAGCTTAGTAGTATGCAGCCCGAAGTTCGATTACGAGATCGAGTGATTTCTAGCCGAAGCAATCTAAACGAGAATCGAAGATCTCGTTATTAGTAGTGCAACGATAAAGAGACAGACGAAAACGAACGTCAGATGAAGAAGTTATGAATTTATAACAGAGTTTTCCTATCTCGGCCTATTAAAAATAATATAATAAAAATAAAGTCGAAATCAGCCAACGGAGTCTAAACGAAAGTTGTAGAGCTTAGTCTCACCTACACTTGGATATAAAAGACGTCGAAAACGGAGTTCGTATGAGGAAAATATGAATTTATGAAGTTTTTGAATAGTTAATATTTATTAATTAATCTTTAAATCGGATAGATATCCGAAGGAGTCATTGATCTTATCCGAAGTACGCCCAACGTACCTCGGTGCATGAACCGCCTCGGACTCGAGTGCCTCGCATACGTAAGCGATGGCGTTTTTCGCATCTACGCCCCGCGTAGCTAAGCAGTACGCCCAACGTAACTCCGAAACTCAGCCCTATAAATACCATGCGAGGGCAGCCGACCTTCTTGCTCCTTTTCTCTTCTCTCTCTCCCGTTTTACCTCGTTTTTTGTGCAAGAAATATCCCGAAGCCCCGATATTAATCCCGATCCCTGAAGCAAGTCCCAAATCCCCGAAGATCCCGAGAAGTGCAATTCCCGAGCTGAAGCTCTGCCCGCGCCAATTTTTGTGAAGAAAGTCCAAGTTTGGGCATTTTCTAATGCATGTAGATTATATTGCATAACAATCAACTGCATGAGATTTGATATGTCTTCATTATATCAAGTAGGTTCATGGTGATACATGAGATATGAATAGAAATGGAAATCACATAGACGAGAGGGAAATACTTATTACTTGGTATGAGCGTCGTGTTCCTGGTGGCAGATTATTGTTTGGACACGAAGTTTGATAAGAATTCTATGGAATATATTATGGAGTTGTATATGGATGGTATTTTTGATCCCATGGAAAGAATTGAGAGAAGTCTAAGGATAGTCATTCAGTTTCAAAGGATGGTGATGCAGTCTTGATGGGCCCTAGTTTAAGTATGTCCATTTAGATTGAGTCATTAGGAAAAGGGATTTTGAAGAAGATTAAACCTAAAACTTGAAAGTGATGAGAACATACGTGTTTACAAAAAGTAAAATTATGGGAGACCTGAATATATTTAAAAATAAGATCCCAACATCTTGTGTCGGATGACATACCCAAGAAAATAACACATGTATGAATGAGGCTCAAGTTTTGAGTGTTCACGCAGGTATAGTTGAACAAAAAGCACAAACCCATACCAAATGAAGATCATAAACTAGAAATATAGTATGAAGAAGTTCATAAAGAGACATTTTCTAGAGAAAGGAAATGTAGGGTGCAAAGTTCTCCTTGGATGTGGCTTATCCTCTTGTATGTGTAAATGAGTTGAGTCTTTCCTATAAATAGGAAGTGAGTGACTCTTATTTATGTAAGAACTTGTAAGACCCATTTGTGAGTGCTAGTTTAATGAGAGAATATTCAAAACCAACTTGTACTCTTACTATTATAATGGGGATTAAAATGATTTTATTTACTCTTGGTGTTCTTGATGTTTACATGATTCACTAGATCTTTACTATTCCGCACATGTCATCATAATCTGGGTCACTACAATTGGTATCAGAACGGCTGTTCTTGAAGCTCTCAAGAATTGATCCATGATGACTACATGATTTGAGTGAATCTTCATTGCTGCGAGTTCTTCATGCTTGGGAGAGTCTTTGTTCTAGAAATCGAATTTATTCCTTGATTTGATTCAAAATTCGATTTTCCCTCTCTAGAATACTTGTGTGTTTCACTTTCTCTCTCTAGAATTTGGATCAATATTCACTTTCTCTCTCTATAGATTTCATTTATAATCACTTTCTCTCTCTAGAAAAATTCAAGTTCTTGTGATCATGGTGTATTTGGCTTATGATTCTTGGGTCGTGATGATTAAAGATGTCAAATACAAAGTCTATGAGAATCTTTTTTACGGGTTATTGGTGAAAGGCGGGTTAATTTCATGAGAAACTTTGATTTCTTATGGAGGATTGAAAAATGATCAAGGAAAGTTGATATTTCAACCTCTTAATACGATTGATTGTTTGATTGAAATTTCCATGAATATGTTATCTTACAGTGCTAATCAAAAGGAAGGAATAGAAAGAGAATTATTCGATAAGAAATATGTTTATCTTATTGAAGACCAAAATGATCTTCGAGTTCTTAAGTTTGTTCAATTTCAATAAATGGGAATTAATTGTGATTTTGATGAAAATGGGAAAGGTTTTCATTTAATTGGAGTTCGAATCGATGAATGCGTGAACACTTGTGATTCGTTTGAAGGAATGGTGCCTTATCGAAAGCCTTAAATTCAAGAAGTTCAAATGTATCAAACTCCCAAATATTTGATTCAAACTTGTAATGTTGAAGTTGTCAAGAATGAAGTTGTTCTTGAATTCAAAACTTCAAGTTCTAAAAAGATGAGGAAGAAAAAGAAGAAGAAGATCAAAAGCAAGAATAATTGGGTTTCCAAGCAAAAATATCTTCAAAGGTTGTTATGAATCTGAAATCTATGAAGCAAATTTGGGTTCCAAAGCAACAATCATCAAGTGTTGCAATGAATTTGAATTCGAAACCTAAAGTTATTGAAGATTTTTATGAAGATGATGCTAGATCGTTGAAAATGGGGAAGAACGGTTTGTACAACACGCATCATGGGTGGTAGAATGTGAGGATTGGAGATTTTCTTGTTCCAATAAAATAACCAAGATCTTCAATGATTGATTCATGTGTTGCAAACGGAAAAAGAATCATCAATAAGGTGTCTCAAATTCTCAAATGGATTCCGAAAAATTCATGTTGAGATCGAAGATGAACGATCAATGTTTTTCTCAAAATCCGAATTCAATCATTTTTTTTAAATCTTGCTTTTCGTTTTTGATTGTTTATCGTTTTGACTCGTTGGATCAAAATTGTTTCAACCCCATTGACGATCTAATATTTTTATTTTTTTTAGATCAAGATAAAAAAAATGAACACTGTTCATCATTTAAGCCTATTTCGATATTGTTCATTCAATCAAAAATTCGAGGCCAATATGATTTTGGTTATTGTTTATTCTTTTGATGCCGATACTTATTCTTGTTACTGTTCATTTGTTGAGCCCAAATATCAATTTTAAGTCAACAAGAATCGAAATGAAAGTCAATTCACGAAGTAATTCCACATTCACAGTTGATAATCAAAATCGAGACTTTTACTTTCACATTCACGTTGAGATGATGAACTTTCGATTTGGATTTTTGAAAAATCGTAATCTTCGCATTCACAGTTGAGTGGTATCGCAATGTTGATTTGATTTTGATTTGGATTTTAGATCTAAATTAAAACCTAATAATCGAAATAAAAAATTGTTACCTATGATTATATGTAAACAAAATCGAAAGTATGGTGTCAAGAGGTCTACTTTAGATGTTAAAGGAATCGATTTCGATTTTGTCAGGTTCCTATGTTCATTGGCGGTGTTTGAAGTCAAATTTTGATGATATTGTTTGAAAGCGATTTCGATTTTGGAATGTTCATAATTGGAGATGATGAATCGAAATCAGATAGCTTAAGGAATTTGAAATTGATTTCGATTTGTTCTTATTTGAAGTCGTTCGAATTGACTGTTGATGATGTTCTTGTTCGTATCGTGGAAACGTACCTAGAGTCGAACTCAAGTTTGATTAGTGTTCGTAGGAGTGTTTAACTTGAGGTTGAAATAAAGGTTAAGAATATGGAGATTGCGAAAGCTTATGATTGAATTTGATTGTTGGCGTTTGCATCAAATGTACTTGGAGTCAAATCAAATTCGACTGGAACGTGTTTGTGTTGGAATCGACATTGTGAATTCGAAAGTGATGTTTGGTGAAACTCATTTTTGACTTATGTTTATGCGGTCTGGAAACGAATTGGAGTTTGTGATTGCATTCGAAATCAAGGAGTTAAATGCATGTAATTTGAGTCTAATTCATAGTCAATTGGCATATGTATTTCGAATACTGTTCTTTCAAGGTGCGCTAATTTCGATTGCTTTAAAATTGAACATCTTGGGGTTTCGCAACGAACAACTTACACTTGAGTCAAAATTGATTTCGAGGTCTTCGCTATTGGGTTGGTCGATTTGGAGGTCAAACAAGTTTCACTTTGGATTAATTGATATGGATGTCGAACAAGGCTTCAGAGTGGGAAATTGGTTTGGATGTCGAACATGATTTCGATGTGTGATTCTTGTTGTTCGCATCTATGGATAGCTATTTCGACATAAGGTTAATATGTTGTCAACAGAGTAGTTCGATGTATGGATTGCAATTTCGATTTGTGGACTGTGATTTCGACATGAGCAAATCATCATTCGGATTCTGTGATGTTTGGACGGGTTCGCAACCGTTATCAATTTGGGGAAGAAAGGAAAATGTTCGCATATGGTCTTTACTGTTTCAGTGTATTGGCAAAAAACATCCACTTTCGCAATGGAATCATTTTTTGTGAAGTATGCTGAAATTTTGTTTTGAATCCCTGACGTTTCAGCACTCTGATAGAATTCACCCACTTTCGACATTGGGGAGAAATGGGGAGATTTTTCGCATCAGGTCCTACAGTTTATGCGAATTGACAATTTATGACCAGTTTCCCATTTTAAGCTATTTTGGCGCAACAGGTCCCTGCAAAATTACAAAGTTGACAGTTTTTACCTAGATTTTAAAATTCTTGCAACTCACACCCGAAAGTAAAATTTTTTCACACAATTTAGAAGATTTTATCGGCTTTTCATGATTGTTTTTTCATGAAAGATTTTTGTGGTTGCATTTTTGGCACACATCGAGGGGGAGATTTGTCAAGTTTATTCATCAAGCGCTTCTCATCCTTTGTGAGTTTTATAATCACTTGTTGATTATAAAAAGGGAGAATGTAGAAATAGGTATTTGAAGCTTCTCATGTATTCATTTAAAGATTTGAAGACCGGTGTTACTTCGAGGGAGAGTTGGTCTTGATCGTGCGACCTTGTTTGGAAATTGAAGCCGGGACATCCAATCCTATCTTTGAGGGGGAGAATGTTAGGGTACAAAGTTCTCCTTGGATGTGGCTTACCCTCTTGTATGTGTAGATGGGTTGAGTCTTTCCTATAAATAGGAAGTAAGTGACTCCCATTTATGTAAGAACTTGTAAGACCTATTTGTGAGTGTTAGTTTAGCGAGAGAATATTCAAAACCCACCTGTACTCTTACTATTTTAATGGAGCTTAAAATGATTTTATTTACTCTTGGTGTTCTTGAAGTTTGCATGATTTATTAGATCTTTACTATTCCGCACATGTCATCATAATCAAGGTCACTACACATATCACATGTGATAGTGTAGCATCAGTAAAGACTACTTAACCCTAGAAGTATTCAGGTACTATTATGGAAACTAAAAGAGTACAAATATTCTCTAGAATATGGTGATTTTTTGATGGGTTTTTGTGAGAACCAATACTTCTCTAATACCTTTACAATATTATTACTCCAAACATGCTACGTGCATATTCATAAACATATTTTACATATATGGTCTTATCACAAAGGACTGGATATAAACCGACTAACGAGGTTTTTACAAAGTTTTATATATACTACATAACTTCCTAGGAATTTATACACTAAGTACAAAAGTGATAAAATTAACTATTCTACATCTTCTTATAGTACATAACTGTACTGGATGCTTATCACTTGCAAAAATTAAACAGTGAGAGGGATAAGCGGGTGACGCTTAGTGACTTCAATAATAGTTACAATATAACATTATGCCATATACATATTAATATGACAGAATCAAAGAGGGATAAAGAACAACAAAGGCATAAGTATATCATATGACAGGCTTTCCATATCAACCAATGATTTGATTCAAAGATTTATGATCAATGAGACACAATGATTTCAACTTGATACACTTCAATAAAACTTCAGCCCAAGTGGCATAGAAAATAAACGATTTATGAATTATCATTTTGCTAGCAATTTAGGCTTTCATCCCTACATAGCTTTCTGCTAATGCCAAAGTGATGCTTAGTCATTCACTTCATGGTCAAAGGCTACATATCAATACCAAAGTGATGCTTAGTCATTCACTTCATGGTCAAAGGTATAACTCCATTATCATAATAACACGGGAAAGCACATTGCACATATAACACATAACATATAATTGTCCTTATATTGAACAAACTGTGAAATAACCGAATGATAAAATGCTGATTTGGGCAGCACTTCGTTTTTAGATATGACTTTCTTTGACGAAATTTGATATTTTAGTTGAAAACCGTGCTTTGTGTGGGCATAGTTTCAACTTGAAAAGGTTATTTTCTCGGGTCTTTGGTGCGTCAGGAATTGCTTCGGGTGTCGGGGATGTTTCCTAGGCTTTGGGGGGGGGGGTGTTTAGGTAACTTGAAAGAGAGTAGAAGGGTGAAAGAAGTAATTTTGTTAAAAACCATTTTCGGGGCATCCTCGCATCCTATTTATAGGGGACCGAAGCACCTAATTACGCTGGGCGTAATTCCTCGGTACGCGGAGTGTACTGCCTCGCACATCTATTCGCTCGGCGTAACTTCGTACGCTGGGCGTACGAAGTGGATCAGCTTGGAAGTGTCATGGCTATGACACGTGGCACTCATGTGAAGGAGTAGGGAGGGTGACGGACTCCGAATCACTTACACGAGTATGCTGGGTGTACTCCTTCGGACCAGCCTCAAAGTTTGTGCCCAAAACTTCAAAATTTGTAACTTTCGCATACGAATTTCGTTCTTGACGTTATTTATATTCATCGGCTAATTTTGACATTATTTTTAAAGTTATACTTTTAACAGGCTGGGACATGAAAAGTCCATTAAAAATTCATAACTTCTTCATCTGACGTCCATTTTCGTTTGTCTTTTTACAGTTGTACTACTATTGACGAGATATTTGATTCTCGTTTAGATTGTGTCGGCTAAAAATCACTCGATCTTTATTTTGTGTTTTGACTGTGTACTGCTATGCCGAATCTTAGAAAAATCATAACTTCCTCATACGAAGTTAGATTTGGACGGTCTTTTGATGAAAGTTCTTGAATTGAATAATACTACGACTTTCATTTAGATAAAAAAGGCTAAAAAGTAGTTTATCGTAAACTCATTTTTTACGTCATATGACGTTGTGTCGGTTCTGTCGTGAAACTTCAATATGTCATAACTTCTTTGTTATAACTCGGATTTCAATGAGATTTTTGCCTAAATGTTTCTAACGAGATAATCTACAACTTTCAGTAACATTATTTTTACTTATTTCCAACTTTATATTTTCGTTAATTTTGATAATTGACTTTTGATTGGAATTTCATAAGACTTCCCATCTGTAACGCTCGTAGATCCGGCTAGTCAATTTAGATATAATAGGGGTCGAAAACGACTTTTCGACAAAATATTATTTAGAATAAATAATCTTAAACAAGTTGTAGAATATGTCTCAAGGGTTTTGTACATATAAAGAGCGCCGAAATCCGAGTTATAACGAAGAAGTTATGACCCATCGAAGTTTAACGACGGAAGCGACACGACACTGCGAAGACGTAAATAGTGAATTTATGATAGATCGACTTTTAGCCTTATTAATCTAAATGAAATTCGTAGAAAATATTACCCTGAGAATGTCCATAAAAAGAACGCCAAAATCTGACTTCGTATGAAGAAGTTATGATTTTTCGAAGTTTCGGCTTAGCGGTGTACAACCCGAAGTTCGAGTATTAGATCGAGCGGTTTTAGCCAACACAACCTAAACTAGAATCGAAGATCTCATTATTAGTAGCGTAACGATAAAAAGACAGACGAAAATGGACATCGGATGAGGAAATTATTAGATTTTAACAGACCAATCCTGTCCCTGGCTGTTAAAAATATAACTTTAAAAATAAAGTCAAAATTAGCCGACGGAGTCTAAACAAAAGTTGTAGAGTACGTCTCCACCTACGCGTGGATATAAATAACGTCAAAAACGGAGTTTGTATGAACGAGTTACAAATTATAATAGCATATTTACGTATTAAAATAAAGTATAAATCATATATACGTACACATATATATACATATGTATATATCATTAGAAAGGTATCGATGATGCGGTCATTATAAGACTAATGTTGAGTTATTTCGACATTAGTTTAGTACAAATATCATTAAATCTATTTAAAATAATATTATAAAGGGGTGTTTAGTTGTTTATATAACTATAAGGTCATTAAGTAATTATGGAGGGTAGTTTTTGTAAAGTCAATTACTATAAATAAGAGGCTTGGGCTCTCATATTTCTTGCACCATTCTCTTGATTCAAGAGTCTTTCTTTTCTTATCCCCCGAGCATTTCTGTCCCTCGTGATTCGACTTCTCTTTCTGTAGTTTTAGTATAGTAAGGTGAGCGCTGAAGCGCTGCACGAATCTTTCTTAGAAAGATTCAGCGATGAAGTTCTGCCCCTGCAGAGCCCGACTCCTAGCTAAAATCCCCTTGTAAGTAAGTTACGCTTACCCTATTTTAATATAGCTTATATTTAAAATTAATATTGTTATTATGAACTTATAATAAATATTTAAGCTATTATTATGACTTATATAATTTTCGTTATAATATCTTTTTAACTACTCGTGGTATGGGGAATCTGGTTTATAGGGCTGCATAGGGTTGTTGGATTTCAGAAGTGCTATACGCCAAAATGGTCCTGCCCTCCGGTGTTTTTTGTCTGGCCCCTGTCTGTACATAGTGGTTGGAAAGTATTGTTTAAACGCTTATATAATAATAATAAGACAAATAATTAGTCACGATAAATATTAGACTAAAATCTAGTGGTAATAATACTAGGTTTCGTCGAAGGAAATTATTTTAAAGTAAACGAAGTGCCGTTCGAGTACCGAGTCACCACCTTCTCAGGTGAGTGCATAGTTACTTTCATCTTACACATAGATATGAAGTATTTTATATAAATTACTTGTTATGTGTGCATATTATCTAAATACTTGTTGTCTATGCTGGATGAACAATTTTATACATGTTTTAAATGATTTAAACTGTATATGTATTTTATATCTACGATAATGTTGGGGTAAAACATGGGTAGATGTAATAGATGGAATATGAGTTTGATGATGTGTTGAGAGGTGTTATAGACCCCGAGGTGAGGGTGAGAGGTGGACGATGTGAGAAGCCTTTTCCCAAACGATGGCCCCGTCATTCAATAGAGTATGGATGACAACCATGGACTATTCTAGACAGTCCATTGGAACAATAGCAGACTCGCAACCTGTAGATTCTGTGAACGATGTGTTCAACCGGTGTACTCTAAACCTTGGCGACCATGTAGACTTGGTGCCTAAACATTGGCGATCATGCAGACTTGATGCCTAAACCCTGGCGACGATGTAGACTTAGTGCCTGTTGTGTAAACCTTGGCGATCATGCAGACTTGATGCCTAACCCCTGGCGACTATGCAGACTTTGTGCCTATTGTGTAAACCGTGGCAACGATAGACTTCGTGCTGATTCCTTAGGATGATCCTTAGGAATAAATGAACGAGGAATAGTTGATTCTTAGGGTAGATCCTTAAGAATAAAGAAGATAATGGGGATGGGTAATTGGGTTGATTGTTTGATTGTTTAAACATAATAATTATATTATTGTGGGTTGAAAACCCTATGTACTCACCAGGTTTCCCAATCTGACTCACTCAGTTTATTTATATCATAGGTGTTGATATGAAGTCACATTACACTGAGAGACGAAGGAGATATAAATCACTAGTGATAAATGAATGTAAGTTCTATTTATGCTTATGTTTCTGTATTGACGATGACATCCCAAATGTTTTAAAATGAATAAAATACGTTTCTTCAGAAATGCTTTGATAACGTATTTATTGTGTTTTTCTGGGAATAAATTCCGCAACATTTTTATGAATAGAAGTACTATGAATTTTACAAAGCATAAACAAAATCGGTCTTTTCTGGCCGTGAAAATGAGGATGTCACACCATCACTTTTCCGAATGATTCTAAACATATTTTTACTTCAAATCTCATAAAACTATCTTGTTAGAACTCAACACTCAAAATCATATATTATTTAATAATATTCATTTTTAAACAAAATACGATAATTGAATGTGTATGTTACAAATACCTCATCCTTTTGAGGATTTCGTCCCTGAAATTACAACGATTTAAACAAATGGGGGGTATTTCGCTCTTATCTCATTCTTATTTTCCCAAGTATAATTTTGTCCTCAATGGTGTTTCCACTTGACAAGAACCAACTCCACTTCTTTATTACGTAATCTAGTCGTTCTTTCGTTTACAATCTCTTTAGGCTCTTATACATATCTTAATTTATTATCCAGTTTCACCTAGGATAACGGAACTGTTTCATCATATATGCTCAAACATTTATATAGATAACTCTCATGAAACACATCATGAATACCTACCAAATCTTCAGGATATTCCAAGCGGTATGCTTACTTACCAATTCTATGGATGATTTTGAAAGGACCAACAAATTTAGGACTCAATTTTACTTTCTTCCAAAATCGCATAATGCCTTTCCATGGGGACACCTTCAGCATTATGAAATCACCCACCTGGAATTCTATGGGCCGTCTCCTCTTTTATGCATAGGACTTCTGTCGATCCTGGGCCGTTTTCATTCTTTCTTGTACAATTTGAATCTTGTCAGTGGTGTCTTGAATCATTTCAGGGCCTCCAAGGATTTTCTGTCCTACATCACGCCAACATAATGGAGTACGACATTTACGACCATATAATGCTTCCTCTGGTGGCATTTTGATTGAAGTGTGGTAGCTGTTGTTATATGAAAATTCGACAAGAGGAAAGTACTTATCCTAGTTACCACCAAATTCCAAGACACATGTACGAAGCATATCTTCCACTGTTTGGATTGTTATTTCAGTCTGACCATCTGCCTGGGGATGATAAGTTGTGCTGAGATCAATTTGAGATCCCAATTCACGTTGCATACTTGCCCAAAAATGAGAAGTGAAGCGAGTATCACGATCCGAAATAATCTTTAGTGGCACGCCATGTCTTGCAATAATTTCATCTAAGTATACGTAACACCCAGAATCAGAAAGACCAAGAAAGGAAAGATAAGCCCTAAGTCGAAAGAGTCAACTCATCGAGTCCAAGGAAGAAATCGACGAGTCGGAGCGGGCTCTGTGTGGAAGATTAAGTGACCGACTCGACGAGTCGGCAAGTGGACTCGACGAGTTTGGTCTGGGTTAGGAAACCCTAATTCTAGGATTTGGTGCCCTATTTAAAAGTCTTATTCTCTTCCCTAGGGTTCATTTATAGCCTCTCTAGTCCAGAACCCAAAACCCTAGCCACCAAACTCCATTGTTGAGCTAGTTCTTGACTTGAGAGTGAATTGAAGCTTGGAGAAGGAAGAAGGACCTTGGTGGTGCAAGAAGAAGCTATAGATCCAGAGTTGGGATAGCATTTCAGACCATTTAGAGGTAAAAAGCTTATACCTTGACTGTTAATCATCTAGATCCCCTTTCCAGCATAGATTTGGTCACATTTGGACCATTTCCAAGGTCAATCCGAGTATTAAGCCTTTGAGGATGGATTGGACACATATCTGGGAACTCTTGAACTTTACAGGCTCAAAGTTGCTGGCTTTATCCAACTAAGATTCCATTTCATGATCTAGACCTTCGTTTTAGCTTGGATTTGGTGTTCTAGCCTCATAACACCTTTCATGCATGTAAAGTTAGCAACTTTACGTGCAATGATAGCATAAGGAGTCAAGATCTATGAGTTGGAGGTGTTGGGATGGATTGAAATCGACAGAGTAGAGATGCCACAAGGAGGACTCAGTGAGTTAGTTCATGGACTCGGCGAGTCGGGTCACAAACCCAAATCCTTATGTTTATAAGTCAGATCAGTAAGTGGGGTTTAGGAGGATTCAGTCAGTTAGGACCCATAATGGTTATGAAGATCATAGCACTCGACGAGTTCAATGAGGAACTCGGTGAGTCCAAGTCAATCTTCTTAGTTATGAAGATGAACTCAACGAGTTATTCATACAACTCGGTGAGTCAAAGTCTAGACTTTCATGTGATGATGATGAACTCGACGAGTTCGAAGATGAACTCGGCGAGTCGGTTGAAGATGGTCCCGAAGGGTTAGTTGAAGGAGAACCCGTCGAGTTATTTCCAGACTCGACGACTGGAGTCGGGGTTGTTTTGGAGATAGAGGGGCATGGACTCGGCGAGTTAGTAGAACAACTCAGCGAGTCAGGTCAATTGGAAAGTTGACTTTGACTAGGACTTTGACCATAGTTGACTTAGTTGACCTCTGGAGGACAATTTAGGCTAAGTTCTATTATTTGGTGTTGGTAGCTCGTAGAGTTAGGAGAGCAACGCTTCAGAGAATAGTCAATCAGCAACCAGAGGATTATCAACAGAGTTCAACAGCTCAGGTGAGTTTTCCTTCTAGTAGGAACGGATCTACGGCCACAATGCCGGCCTGTTTAGATAGCAGTAGTTCCGGACTTTGGTCCGATGCAGTAGTTCAGTATGCTTGATGTCTTTGTGATTCAGGTATGTTTGTGTGTTAGTTAATCCGGAACTCGGTACGATGCAGTATGCAGTATATGTGCTTATGTTATATGCTATGATCATGTTATGCTATGTTCAGTTAGTCAGGACTTCGATCCGAGGTAGTTGGCAAGGCCCAAGTTAGTCCGGACTTCGGTCCGATGCAGTGCGCAAGGCCCAAGTTAGTCCGGATTTCTGTCCGATGCAGGGGGCAAGGCCCCAGTTAGTCCGGACTTCGGTCCGATGTAGGGGGCAAGGCCCCAGTTAGTCCAGATTTTGGTCCGATGCAAGGGGCAAGGCCCCAGTTAGTCCGGACTTCGGTCTGATGCAGTAGGCAAGGCCAGTATGTGCTTTATATGTTATTGTATGGTATGTGGTCATTTGGGGGAGCTCACTAAGCTTCGTGCTTACAGTTTTCAGTTTTGGTTTCAGGTATTTCCGGTAGCGGAGGGAAGAGCTCGGGATGATCGCATGGCACACAGCATAGTTAGTCAGCCTGGGATGTTTTACTCTGATGATAAGAATATGTTTTTAATTAACAATTTGATTTTATGCTATAATTCATGTTATGGATTGAAAATCGTGGTTTAAGTAATCTTTTTCAAACGAAATTGTTATTCTTGATTTTTGGGTCGTTACAAGTTGGTATCAGAGCCTTGGTTTGAGGGATTCGGACACACTTTTGGGTGTGTCTGGACTCAAACTAAGGAATTGGTATAGATTTTTTTTTTTAAAAAAAAAAAGGAAAAATTAAGTTTTGTAAAAAGGAGTTTGAGTAAAGAAAAGAGTTTTAGAAAAAGAGAAAAGATTTTTTAGAAAGAAAAGAAATTTGAAAAGAGACAAGGATGTGGTGCATGCAATCAGCCAAGCTCAAGTAAGTACTCCCAAATTACCCATACAAGTTTATGTTATGATTATCAGTTTCAGTCTCAGTAGAACAGCATGCTAGAATAGGACTAAGGATCTAGGAGGATGCCTTATGATCCTGCTATATGTGTTCCAGCTTTATGAGAATTGCATGCTAGTATTGAGTAGACAGTAGTAGGATAGCCTGTTTAGGTTTTGCCTGATAGTATGAGCTTAACATTATATGCTAGTCCAGTTTCTTGTTATGATGATAGAATTGCTTGAGTAGTTTCCTGTGTCTGAATGCTGCTTGCTTTGTGCTTTGTGGGACTCTGAGTGATGGGAGTTAGCCATTAGGTGAATACGTCACATCACATGTGATTAGGGTTGAATAATCTCAGAGTGCTGGATTTGGCCCTATTGTGCAACTCTCGTCTAAGTCTAACCGTTGAAGGGATGGGTCTTTGACTCGAAGGATTATCTTAGCCTCGTCACATGTGATGGTATTCAGGTGATGGCTAATTGGCATTATAAGGAGGCATTCAGTAGCTGAGGACTGGTTTGGGTAAAGTCAAAGATTTCCCTAGGGCAAGCCTAGGATGAGAGTAGCAGAGATCAGTAGCAGTTGAAGGGACTTTGTTGAGTTAAGGTAACTCTTGAGGAAAGTACGGATAGATGTGGAAGGTAGTATGCGCCCGTACTACTGAAAGCAGGGGATCCATACTCGATTCAAGAGGGGCCAAGACGAAACAAGGGAAATTGTAGAGTATGTGTGAGATCCCTCAGCAACGATGAGTATTCTGACAGTTATTGTGATATGTTTTCAGCATGGTGACGTTGCGCGAGATACCAGTTAGCAGTTCAGGTGTTAGGGAGGGATCTGGCTCAGACTATAGAGTCGAACAACTTGATGATCATATGAGAGATGTCATTTCCGCAAAGATTATGTGCAACATCATTGATCAGACTCCTTTGATATTCGGTTCGGTTAGGGAGGCCATCAAGGAGCTTTTGGACAGTCGTCTTGAGGCCTTTAGGGCCGGGATAGTTTCAGGGCAGTTTGGGGCTCGTCTAGAGCCCGATCCTTATGGATCCCAGGGATCCATCAGGGAGGGGATCCCATTTTTAGATCTTGCCATTAGGGGTCGGGAGTGAATGGGGCACCCTATCCTCATGAGAGTCCTTTGCATGATTGGTTTGTTGCGGAGGTTTCACGAGTCGTTCACAAGGAGCTACCCGACATCGTCGAGAGGGTCACAGATAGGTTGACCGAGAAGCTCCAGGATCAGACAGCGGTTGTTTAGACAATTGATGGGGACAACGGGGTAACGCAGGAGCAAGAGATCGAACAGGAGTCAGAAAAGAAGAGGAAGCCGAATGAGGTTTAGCGGCCCACAGGTTCGGGTGAAAGAACAAAAGGGCCGAGTTCGAGATCGAGAGACTTCCAGCGCCGCAACTGATTCGGGAAGTGTGGCAGGATGCACAGGGGTGCGTGTAGAAGTAGTAGAGGTGGCAATCCTGGCTGTTTCAAGTGCGGCCGGACCGGCCATTTTAGCAGAGATTGTACTGCTACCATCGCCCACTACAAGAAAAAAGGCCTTTTACGACGCTCATTGCGCGTCGTAAATGGCTCAGACGACGCGCAAATGCGTGTCAAGGAAGGCCATGTCACAAAGATAGACGACGCGCATTTACGACGCGCATTTACGACACGCATTTACGACGCGCGGTTACGACACGCAATGCGTATCAAGGAAGGCCCTGTCATAAAGGAAGACGACACGCATTCGCGTGTCGTAACCTTACGACGCGCGTGTTAATGACACGCAATGCGTATCAAGAAAGCCCCTGTCAAGAAAGGCCATGTCATAAATGAAGATGACACACATTTTTGCGTATCGTAATTTTAAATTAAAAAAAAATTATTTATGGATTTACTTATTTTCATATTAAATTTGCATTTTATGTCACATAATGGAAAATAAAATACCATATACAAATAATACAATGCATTGCACAAAAGTTAATGTTATACAAATAATCATTCGAATAGTAGACAAATGTAATACTACAAATAATCATTCCAATAGTAGACAAATGTAAGATTTCAACATTTTTTATATAATTAACTAAATTATTAGCCAAATTTCCTAAAATACCAACATACTTTTCTATGAAGAGCATTAACACTATTCTTTTCCATCAAAAACTTCAAAACCTGCATAATTAATTTAATGTTTAATCAGCTACAGGTCAATAAGGTAGGTTTAAGCAAAAGAGGTTCATAGTAGTAAGATTTTACTTACCACTGTTGTTAATAACATTGAAAGAAGCAGCCCAACAAACACCCCCTCAGAAGGATTATTACTAAATGAAACCACAAACAAAGTTAAAAAGTCAAGTATTTTGTGACAACCCCGGAACCAGGGGCAAGGCTGTTTTTACCCATGGTATGACCTAATACATGATAATAAAGACTTGTTTAACAAAAAGAAAAATGATTTCTCACGTGACATCACTATTAAGAATTGATGAAAGAGGGTACTCCACACTGTATTGCCAACAAGCTTGACACCAACACCTAAAAGCTGGAAAAAACAATAACAGAAATAAAAATAAATGTAAGATTTGAGATAACAGATGCATAATTCACATGTCTACTTTTACCAATTTATTTTATGCAACATATATGCAACTGACATGAATGAATTATACAACAAGTTAGGAGTAAAATAAGGGATGGTTGCATATTTAGTATGATAAATAAAGAGATTTGTGGCATAAAGGTGCATAAATAATAAAAAGCAAAAAAGAAGAGGAAAGCTGACTTACATAATCAGCAAATTTCTGAATTGGTGCTTTTAACATAATACATAAGAGTGGTCCCGAAGGGATAGCTGGCAGCAAAAAATCTCAGGCAAAAAAAATTCCAGGAGAAAACAGTTAGTACCTCAAAAGTAAAGGTTTTATAGGGTTAGGCATGCACCAGCAAGACAGGGACTAAGATTATAAGTGATGTGAATGGGACATAGTAATTAAAGGAATTTTTGTTACCATTGTTCCATGCATAGTGGTTGGGGTAGAGTGTTTTTCCATCACTGTTAACACGGAAGGGTCCAAGTTCTTCCATGGCTCCATATCCAAACAACAAGCATCCTAGCCCAGTAGAATACCTTCATTAATAGTGGTTCGATCTTACTCTAAATTTTTGTGCATTTGGATGATGATCTTTAGAATCTCCATTCTGATTCATGAATATTCTAATTAATTTGGTATTGTAGAATGTAGATTGGTATCTGCATTATTAAAGTTCATAGGACTTACTACGGACTCACTTTTCTTTTTTTAATCATTAGCCTTATGCAGCTCTCAAAGCTAGAGAATATCTTGATAAGCCTGCAATACATGAGATAATGGTGAAAGTATGTAGATTATATCTTATATTTCCTACACAAATATAGACAATTGTATGCTGATGTCATTATGCAGGTTAGCGCTTATCTGCTTGGAGAATACAGCCATCTTTTGGCCAGACGACCTGGGTGTAGCCCAAAGGACATTTTTGTCATTATACATGAGAAGCTTCCTACTGTATCGTGAGTATTTCTATTTCTATACATCTATGTTTTCTTTTGTGATCATCATCTATTTTTTTTTGTTTCTACAGGACTCCAACAATATCCATTCTTCTCTCAACACACGCAAAGATTTTGATGCACTCTCAACCACCAGATCCCGAATTACAAAACCAGATCTGGGCAATATTCAGCAAGTGAGTTTATAATAAATAGGAGCTACACTTTTTTTTTTGTATATGCAAAATTTGATAATATTTAATTTCACACACATTGACAGATATGAAACATGCATTGATACTGAGATACAACAAAGAGCTGTACAGCTATTCATTTTCAATAGCACACTTGCAAAAATTTTAAACTTTTAAAACCCATCTTAGAAGGACTAAAGGTTAGAAAGGAGAAGTAATGAAGCTATGAGTTGAGAAAAGAGTAATCACAGCAAGGTGTCTAAAACAGACCTGCTGTTCAAAACGGATTTACTCCAAAATCTAAAACAGAAACATAGCTTTAACTAAATTTTATAGAAAACTATGATTGTTCAGGATTCCAGAACTATAAAGAACTCCTTCTAACTCCAAAGGATGAATTAAATATGAATTTTACAAAAAGGTGTATCACTTCTATCTCCAACAAGACAGTCAAGTGAGGTTGGCCAATTCTACCCAACTTGTAAGTAGAATTCGTCCATAACAAAATTCAGAGAAGTAAAGGACATACAAATGAAAGTCTCAGAGTTGGAATTGAATGAAAAGCATTTCCCAAGCTCCGGATATAAAATTCACATTATGGACAATCACAACACTAGTAAAAGCTGGTGACTGCCCACTGATCTGGAGTCTGGATCAATTCTAACCAATTTATAATTGGAAATAACACCCCATCTGCTCCAGATCTTAAATTCATAATATCAGGAACATATAGAAACTTGGAATCACTCTGGATCCTTTTCCAAGCCTTATAAATGATGAAAACAAAATGACATATCAGAACAGACCCGAATCAGACCTAACAGCAAAGATTCCATTCTTGCACATAGATAAAGTCCTTACCAGTGAGGTTGGCCTGCTTAAGAAAGTTAGCCAACTCAATTTGTGAACTTTGGGAACTGGTTTGGGGTCCGTTTGAGTTCTATAGCTCAAGGTATGATTTTTACAATATGACTATAGATCTGATGGAAAACAGAATCATAGGCACCCGTGATTCCGTTTGAGTTCTATAGCTCAAGGTATGATTCAAAGCCCTTTATTTAAAGACAAAAGATCTCAAATATACATGATAAGGTTTCTCACGAAGTGTGATCTTATGCTTGTTTTCTATATATAATCCAAAGAAACACAACCATTAATTTAACCAAAAGAAACTCAACACAATTTAGATATCATGATTTGTTACTTACCCCTTTTCTGTCGGAAGGACGAGGTGCTAATTCCTTCTTGGTGACAACATGCCCTTTATTTAGACCCACAAAGAGTCCTGTGTTTGGCTGTTTTGGAGCCATTGGAACCTGAAAACATAAACATATATTAGCGTAAAGCAACATACACTTCACAACAGTTCATCAACTTAGCCTATGCAGTTTTAATTCAATATGACCTGAAAACCTTACAAGCCTCAGACTACAATCAAAATGCGCAATATATATTCTTATTAAACATGAAGCTGATTACAAGATATAAATGAGTTTATGCGTGCCAATAAGTTTGTAAACACCAGCAAGCTTATAAGCACATGGAAAGCATCTCGGAACTATAAGAAGATGCGGGAAAACTAAAAGTACAATGAGGGAAGAAAAACAACCTGGGCAAGAAGAATTTGAGACCAAGTAAACTTTAGTTGCTGTACATTTTACTTGCTTCTTGAAAGAAACCCCCAAATTCTTAACTCCACACCGGAGGAATATCACGTGATGTACGTCAACGAGGATGTAAGCCTGAAGTGGGCCCTCAATTCTACAATAAAAAAAAGTGTATCTTGTTATATGTAACAATATGATGAAAACAATGTAAAAGGGGTTGAGTATTGAGGTGGTTTAGTAAATACTTTGCTTTCCAGACGAGATTCTATCAACTTCAGCTTCTCATCTAATTTAAACATCATCAGAGTTGGTTCTGTAAGAATAATTTCATGCAACAAATGTGATAGTCATACTAATTTAAACATCATCAGATTTGTTTCTATAAGCATGTGTAACTATTAACTCGAGAGTAACAACACAATATACTACTTGTCTTCATTTTCAGATAAGGTGCAATGGCGTTGCTGTTCAAGGTAATATCCAATATTTTTCCTATTTTTAAAATTACTAAATTACCAATATCACTTATCAGTGTGCATTCTATTCATTACCTATGTTAATGTTACAGGATCCAACAAAGATTTCAGCGTATCGTGACAAAAGGTTTCCAGGAACACAATAAGAATATGAACACGCACTCCAAAATTCAACAACCGTATACATTGGCAACATGTCTTTCTACACTACTGAAGAAAAAAATGGGATAAACCTTGTTTAAGAGATTTATCAATTTCTGAATCTAAGAGAAAAATTAATATTAGATCTGGAGGCTGATGAAGTTAAAGCAAAGAAGAACAAGGAAAGTTTTTTTTGGAGATTGTAATATGGCCTTATGATGTCTTCCAAACAGAACCGAGGCAGTTAGCCCAAAAGGGTAACACAGGCTCATGTAACCCACAACTTCATCCAACTCATGCAAGTGGTGCACTTGGATTCATGGGATCTATTAATTGACCTACTTAAAGCTCATTGCATACCTCCCAGAGACTTGTTTATTATCTCTAAATATGATAGACAAACTAAACTTCAAGTCAAGAAACCTGCACAAAAAAGTGAACTTATTTTTATCACAGATTAACACATAAAACCCAATAAACAAAAAGAGAATCAGACCATATAAATTAGATATGAAATAGAACAGATAATGCTCATTAGAGAAAAGGAAGCAAAAGAGAACATTTCAATGAATCTAAAACCTATTTCCATTAACAATTAATCTTAAAAAATGAGAAGCTGGAGAGAGAACTAGCACATACCAAAGAGAATTTTCAACTGGGGAAGGAGAAAAAGAAAAAACAGAAAAAAAAAACAGAAACCCTAACCAACCTTGGTCATTGAGATGATGGTGGAGCTTTTCCCTTGACGCAAAACCCTCCATGGTATCAAGCTCAATCTCTGTAGCCCTACGATCTGCCATGTCCAAATCTCTCTCATCCTCCAGAGAATCGTCCAACCCAACCGACCTTCATAACCATTTCTATTGATTTCCAACTTGATATCATAAATTATGTTTCAACATGAGAGTGTGGGGAGGTTTCAAGAAGAACAGAGCAGAAGCAACAACGCAAAAGATAACATTAGGTATCGAGGGATAATTGAGTTTGATTAAAAAGGTTATAAAACTCGTAATAAAGGAAGACAAACCTCTGGAACAAATAAAGAAGTAGAATGTTGATGGTGATTGACCATGGAGTTTCGAGACCTTGACTTTAATGGAGCTACTGTTCTACTTGATATGGAAATCACTCTAAACTGTACCCCTTTGATCAATTTCATGGCCTGGTGACCAAAAAACCTTCGATTTCACTAAGAGCCGGAACCCTAGTTCCAACAATAGTCAATTTTTGGTATTTGATTGAGAGAGAGAGAGAGAGAGAAGAACGATTGAAAGAAGGTAGAGGAGAGCATGGCGGGGTTTTTAACTTTTTCTGAATTTCATTTCCCCCTTTCCCCCACTATTAAAGGATGGAATGCGCGTTCCATTAAAAAATATAAAGCGACATCCTTAGACGACGCGCATTTTATTATAGGTGCCCTCCGTGTTTTTTTAGACACTAATTTAAGGGCGCGCAATAATGCGTGTCTTCTATCCTTAATTTTTTTGAAGAGATGACATTTTTCTAATGTCACTCTCCTTTGCGTAACATAGATCAATGAGCGTCGTATTTTGCGCGTCGTAAAAGGCCTTTTTTCTAGTAGTGGCCCAGGGACTGACCCAATATGTTTCCATTGCAGTTGGAGGGGACACAAGAGGGCCCACTGTCCGAGTTTGTATACATCAGGGCAAGTGACAGCTCCTACTCCTATGACTTCGAGAACCACCAGTAGACGTCAGGGTCAGTCAAGAGCACCCACGGCTCGGAGCATAGCATTCCGGTTGATTTCAGCAAGGATTCGAGCATCACTGGATGTTGTAGGTATGTATCTTTTACCTTGTGAGTGAGTCATATGCCATCTGCATACCTTGGATTCTAGAATGATAGTTGAGGATGTCCCCTGTAGAGCAGGTTACATCGGATGCAGTAACTGTAGCAAATATGAGTGAGACTCGGTGGTGTCTCGCTATTTTCGGGAAGTTGTTATTTATGTTTAGATCGGTTATATTCTCAGCAGTGGTAAGCTTGAGTTCCCAGTGGAGTAACCAGAGGACGATAGGATAGTAGTTCGAAGATGTTCCCCCTTAAGCGTAGGTTCTCAGGATGCAGTCACTGAAGCAGAAACAATCGGGGATTGAAGGGTGCTCGATTAGTTGACAAGATTGGTTTAGGTCCGATGATGGGTTAGTTGAAGCGTCAGCAGAGATAAATGTTGGTTGTCAGCGGATCGACCCTTTAGATGATAGAAAGGATAGGGAATCGTTTTCAAGCTGTGAGCTGTAAGAAATTAGCCAGATCAAAATGGGGGAGAACCCTTCATGTATTTAGGATCAGTAGCATGCTAAACTTAGAAAGGGTTGGTAATATTGAGTAGGAATGGAAAGCTGCCCGAAGGGTCTAGTGGGTTCAGGAGTTCAGGAGTTGGGAGTTTGGAAAACTTCCCAACGTCAGTTTCATGTATTAGGGATTAGTAGACGATTGGTTGGGAACCCAAGCTGAAGAATTTCTTGATGGAACGCAAGTGTAGCAAGGTTGTAAGACGATAAGGTAGTTGTAGCATTTGATGACTGAGGGCTGGTTTTGTAAATTGGATCGGAGGATCGCTAGCAGGACTCGGGTGAGTCAGGATGCCCTCAGAATAGTAGACAATGTTAGAGTGTTTTAAGTCTACGGGTGTAGCCATAGCATTCACTAGCAGTCAGATAGTGTTAGAGTGTTGTAAGTATGCGGGGGTAGCCGTAGCATTCACTAGCAGCTATACAATGTTAGAGTGTTGTAAGTCTTCGGGTGTAGCCGTAGCATTCACTAGCAGTCAGATAGTGTTAGAGTGTTGTAAGTCTGCGGGGGTAGGCGTAGCATTCACTAGCAGCCAGATAGTGTTAGAGTGTTGTAAGTCTGCGGGTGTAGCCGTAGCATTCACTAGCATTCATATAGTGTTAGAGTGTTGTAAGTATGTGGGGGTAGCCGTAGCATTCACTAGCAGCCAGATAGTGTTAGAGTGTTGTAAGTCTGTGGGTGTAGCCGTAGCATTCACTAGCAGTTAGATAGTGTTAGAGTGATGTAAGTCTGCAGGTGTAGCCGTAGCATTCACTAGCAGCCAGATAGTGTTAGAGTGCTATAAGTCTGCGGGTGTAGCCGTAGCATTCACTAGCATCCAGATAGTGATAGAGTGGTGTTAGACCGCGGGTGTAGTTGTATCATACAAAGGTTGGTATAGCATGAGTGCATTATTAGGGCGCAAGAGGAACAAAAGTAACCACCAATTCAGGTGCAGCAGTGACGATTGGAAATCCACGTATTGGATTTCGGAAATTTACCAAATGGTTTAGATATGGTTGAGCCAGCGATACGACAGTTGGAACGTCACTACAACTATGAGGGCAAGAAAGCAATGGATTGCTTAAGGGTGCTTGATTTATATAAGGCTACAATTGGTCATGTACCAATCGCGTTTAGCTGCGGTTGGGTAACCCCAGGATTTCGACGTATTGAATTCGTTCAAAAGCTGTGTGAGGCGGCTACGTAGGAGTCCTTTGGCTCCGCAATCGGGCTGGAACCCAGTATTTCAGATAATTGGTGAACGAATTAAGACCAGGGAGGTCTCTATTGATTTTGGAGAGCAGACATGTGGCGGTATACGGCTCAGACAGTTCAGTGTTTTAGGTAGTCAGTGTTTCAAGCAGTTTAGTATTTTCAGGCAGATCAGTGTTTCAGACAGTCTTGGGTCTCTAGCGGTAATGGTATTTTGGATTTTCATGGATTGCTTGGGGAGTGGCAAGTCACTCACAACATGATTATTTGAGTTATGGCCAAGTATAAGTGAATCGAAGGGATAAGTGGATCTATGAATTCAGTTGTTCTAGTGGGAACCTCGAGTAGTTAGCATGTAAGGAATTATAAGGAATATTTTCGAGGATGAAATCTAATTTAAATGGCTGGAGTAATGGATAGCGTGAAAGATATGCCCTTCGCAGTGGCATGGGAGGTGGTTAGTTCTGGGAGTTGCTTGGGAAAGCCCGAAAACGTGCAAGGAAAGCGGGGTGAACCCATAGGATGTTCATCATAAGTACTCAGGAAGTACCAGTTGGATGGTCGGTTGGCTAAGATGTGTTCTCAGGATTATTGAGGAATAGAGTGCACTCAAGGTGATTAGCTACAAGAACTAGTTTTAGCCAGAATGACCGGGCAGAAGGCCATTGAAGGCGGTTCCCCGCGGGTTGGACCGAGCAGATGAAGTGTGCATCGTACAGGAAGGTTGTGAGCAGATTGGAGGACGGTTGGTCGTGGCGGACTTCGAGGACGAAGTCTAGTTTAGGTGGGGGGGAGTTGTAACACCCATAATCAGAAAGACCAAGAAAGTAAAGAAAAGCCCTAATTCGAAAGATTCAACTCGTTGAGTCCAAGGAAGAACTCGACGAGTCGGAGCTGGCTTCGTGTGGAAGATTAAGTGACTGAGTCGACGAGTCGGCGAGTGGACTCGGCGAGTCTGGTCTGGGTTGGGAAACCCTAATTCCGGGACTTGGTACCCTATTTAAGCATCTTATTCTCTTCCCTAGGGTTCATTTAGAACCTCTCTCGTCCAGAACCTAAAACCCAAGCCACCCAGCTCCATTATTGAGCTAGTTCTTTCCTTGAGAGTGAATTGAAGCTTGGAGAAGGAAGAAGGACCTTGGTGGTGTAAGAAGAAGCCATAGATCTAGAGTTGGGGTAGCATTTCAGACCATTTAGAGGTAAAAAGCTTATACCTTGGCTGTTAATCATCTAGATCCCCTTTCCAGCATAGATTTGGTCACATTTAGACCATTTCCAAGGTCCATCCGAGTATTAATCCTTTGAGGATGGATTGGACACAGATCTGGACACTCTTGAGCTTTAGAGGCTCAAAGTTGCTGGCTTTATCCAACTAAGATTCCATTTCTTTATCTAGACCTTCTTTTTAGCTTGGGTTTGGTGTTCTAGCCTCATAACACCTTGCATGCACGTAAAGTTAGCAACTTTACGTGCAATGATAGCATAAGGAGTCCAGATCTATGAGTTGGAGGTGTTGGGATGAGCTGAAATCGACAGAGTAGAGATGTCACTCGACGAGTCAGTTCATGGACTCGGCGAGTCGGGTCTCAAACCCAAATCCTTATGTTTATAAGTGGGATCAGTGAGTGGGGTTTAGGAGGATTCAGTCAGTCATGACCCATAATGGTTATGAAGATCATAGCACTCGACGAGTTCAATGAGGAAATCTGCGAGTCCATGACAATCTTCTTAGTTATGAAGATGAGCTCGACGAGTTGTTCATACAACTCGACGAGTCAAAGCCTAGAATTTCATGCGATGATGATGAACTCGACGAGTTCGAAGATGAACGCGGTGAGTCGGTTGAAGATGGTCCCGAAGGGTTAGTTGAAGGAGAACCCGTCGAGTTATTGCCAGACTCGACGAGTGGAGTCAGGGTTGTTTTGGAGATAGAGGGGCATGGACTCGGCGAGTTGGTCCGAAGGGTTAGTTGACTAGGACCTTGACCATAGTTGACTTAGTTGAACTCTGGAGGACAGTTTAGGCTAAGTTCTATTATTTGGTGCTGGTAGCTCGTAGAGGTAGGAGAGAAGCGCTTCAGAGAATAGTCAATCAGCAACCAGAGGATTATCAGCAAAATTCAGCAGTTCAGGTGAGTTTTCCTTCCAGTAGGAACGGGTCTACGACCATAATGCCATCCTGTTTAGATAGCAGTAGTTGCGGACTTTGGTCCGATGCAATAGTTCAGTATGCTTGATGTCTTTGTGATCTAGGCATGTTTGTGTGTTAGTTATTTTGGACCTCGGTCCGATGCAGTATGCAGTATATATGCTTACGTTATATGCTATGATCATGTTATGCTATGTTCAGTTAGTCCGGAGTTCGGTCTGATGCAGTGGGCAAGGCCCAAGTTAGTCTGGACTTCGGTCTGATGCAGTGGGCAAGGCCCAAGTTAGTCCGGATTTTGATCCGATGCAGGGGGCAAGGCCCCAGTTAGTCTAGACTTCGGTCCGATGCAGGGGGAAAGGCCCCAGTTAGTCCGGATTTCAGTCCGATGTAGGGGCAAGGTCCCAGTTAGTCCGGACTTCGGTTCGATGCAGTGGGCAAGGCCCAGTATGTGCTTTGTATGTTATTGTATGGTATGTGGTAGTTTAGGGGAGCTCACTAAGATTCGTGCTTACAGTTTTCAGTTTTGGTTTCAGGTACTTCCGGTAGCGGAGGGAAGAGCTCGGGATGATCGCATGGCACACACCATAGTTAGTCAGCATGGGATGTTTTACTATGATGATAAGAATATGTTTTGAATTAACACTCTGATTTTATGCTATAATTCATGTTATGGATTGACAATCGTGTTTTAAGGAATGGTTTTCAAATGAAATTTTTAGTCCTGATTTTTGGGTCGTTATAGTATACTTGTGCATATTTCTCCATTGGAGCTATTTCACGCATGGCAAGAAAATGTGCACTCTTAGTCAGTCGGTCGACAATTACCCAAATACTATCAGTCTATCTCGTAGTCTTTGGCAATTTGGTAATAAAATCCGTGGACAGCTCCTCCCATTTCCATATTCCCTGATACTTTCTGGACTCCCGTATCGCTTTTGGTGTTCCGCTTTGAATTGTAAGCATACTAAACATTCTTGCACATACCTTCCAATATCTTTCTTTAATCCAAGCCACCAATAATCAGCCCATACATCATAATACATTTTACTTGTACCAGGATTTATTGGTAGCTTAGACTTGTGGGCTTAATCTAAAATCTTCTGTCTTAATCCACCGATGTCTGGAATCCATACCCGATTCTTAAATACTTTCAGTCCACATGGATCATCAAGTAAAATATCAATGTAATGTACCATCCCTTCTTTCGTCACATTTTATGGCTTTAAGGCCTCTACTTTCCATTTTTCAAGTTCATCAAGAATGGTGATCTTTACGGTAGTGTGGGAAATAACATAACACACACTATTATGTTAAACCTTCTTGCTAAGTGCATCGACAACTACATTGGCCTTTCTAGGATGATATAGGATTTCACAGTCATAATCTTTGATTAGCTCCATGGCTCGCTTTTGTCTCATATCCAAAGTTTGCTGACTGAATATATACTTGAGACTTTTATGGTCAGTAAACAATTGACATTTTGTACCAAAAATATAATGCCTCCAAAGTTGTATGGAAAATACTACTGCAGCGAGTTCAAGGTCATGGGTGGTATAATTCTTTTCATACTCTTTCAGTTGTCTTGAGGCATAGGCTATTACTCTACCACGCTGCATCGACACACAACCGAGTTCCAACCTTGAAGCATCGCTATACACGGAAAAATCATTATCACCTTTTGGGAGTGATAAGACTGGAGCATGAGTCAAAAGATCTTTTAAAGTTGAGAAAGATTTTTTTTGGGATTCACTCCATTCAAACTTTGCTTCCTTTCATGTAAGACTTGTGAGAGGTACAAGTATATGTGAAAAATCTTTAATGAATCTCTAGTAATATCCCGCGAAACCCAAGAAACTGTGAATTTTAGAAGCATTACAGGGCGCTTCCCAATTCTGAATGGCTTCAATTTTGATAGGATCTACTAATATATCGTCACCAGAAATCACATGGCCAAGAAATTGAATTTGATGAAGCCAAAATTCACATTAGGAGAATTTAGCATATAGTTTCTCCTTTCGAATAAGCTCTAATATTTCACGAATATGAATTGCATGATCAGCTTCAGATTTGGAATAAATTAGAATATCATCAATGAATACGATGACAAATTTATCGAGCATTGGACACATACCCGATTCATCATATCCATGAATACGGCAAGAACATTTATCAAACCGAATGGCATGACAAGGAATTCATAATGCCCATATCGAGTACGAAAAGCTTCGGTACATCCAGCTCGTGTACTTTCAACTAATGATAGACATCTCTCAAATCAATCTTCCAAAAATAGCTAACACATTGAAGTTGATCAAACAAGTCGTCAATGCGAGGTAGCGAGTACTTGTTCTTGATAGTTACCCTATTTAGCTCACGGTAATCAATACACATTCACATCGAACCGTCCTTCTTCTTGAAAAATAGTATCGAACCACCCCAAGGAGAGGTACTCAGTCGAATAAAGCCTTTGTCAAGTAATTCCTGCAGTTGGATCATCAATTCCTTCATCTCAGCTGGCGCATGACGATAAAGAGTCTTTGCAATTGGAGCAACACCAGGTACAAGATAAATTTGGAATTATATTGCCTATCCGGAGGAAGTCCTGGCGAATTATCGGGGAAAACATCATGATGTTCTTTAACAATGGGAACATCATTTACAATTTTCTTCCCCTTTTTTGAGATATCAACTATATAGACTTTATCAACAAGTAATGATATACTTCCCACAATATCTACATGAAATGGTTGTGCGAGTGTATAGCAAGCAATTTGAAAGGAATGCGCAAATTCATGAGACACAAAAGAACTTGAGGCACCAGAATCAAATAAGATATGAGCAGGTCTAGAGTTGACAAGAAATGTACCGATCACAACATTCGGGTCTTCATGTGCCTCCTCCGTGGTTATTTGGAATGCACAACCTTTAGCTTTTGGGACCTCCTCCTTTTTAGTTGGAGTACTCTTTGGTTGTTGGACAGAAGCTTGACTACCCGCTATTTGACTAGTAAAAGTAGGGGAGAAACTCTTATTGTGGTCAGTAACACCACAAGCAAAGCATGTAACATTCTTCATCGGGCAAACAAACTTCATGTGGCCTATTTCTCCACATCCATAACATACCATTGATCCTTTTTCTAATCTGCATTCGCCCCGGTGATTCTTTCCACAATTTTGACATGATGGCGACTGAAGAGAAAAAGATTGTGACCTCCCGTGGCCACGAGAGGTATTATAAGATTGCACTTGTTTACCAGGATCAGTTCGAATAGATTGAGCTGGTGGAATAGAGGAAACATGAATAGTTCGATCAATACATGGATGCTTCGGAACAGAATGAGTGGCACCACGTATTTCTAAGTCGTGCTCGTGCTTTCAAGCATACTCAACAACCTTATCAAATGACAGAACATCCCGATTAACCACGAAATCGCAGATTTCATACCGTAGTCCTTCCATGAATAACTGAATTTTATCGTCTTCAGTTGGAATACAATTTGCAGCAAACTATGCTTTTGGGTTGAATTGAGTTTCATAATCATTCACAATCATTCCTCCCTGTTTAATCTCGGGGAATTCTTTCTCCAATCTTCTCCTCATGTCTAGAGGACAATACCTTCCTAGCAAACGAGTTTTGAACATTTCCCAAGATAAATTATCTTGGTCATACTCGTTGAGAGCTTCAAATGTTTCTTCCCATTAGACCAAGGCTTCTCCGATGAGTATTGTAGAAGCATAAGTAGCCTTGTCTTGATTAACCACATGAGAGATACATAATACTTTTTTTGTGTTCTAGATCCATGTAAGAACAACAATGGGATTAAGAACACCGGAAAACTCCGTAGCACATTTACTCTTGAAAGTTTTGAATGAGGGACGTTTCGCCTCCCCTTTTGAAGATTCTCCGGTGGCTTTCTCTTTACATTTATCACTATCCTTTTTTTTTCTTCGAGAGTCTTCCAAATAACACCAATGAGCTTATCCAGAAGTCGCTCCTCACAAGGGGATACTGGAGTATTTACTTCATCAGGATGGGGATCTCCACCCACATTTGGTGTATGGCAACTCACCTGTTCAACCATTGTTCTGAAAATTTGGAGTAATATAGTATTTTAGAATATTAGGAGTTATCATTACATAATAATTTACTTAAGTCTCTCCTGTGGTTTGTATCCATATACATACAATGAATCCGTTCATATATTGAACTTCTAACAGTTTAAGTCTAAATACTAATCTGTGGGATTTAGTTCGCTTAAACTACTGCTCTGATACCATGACTGTGAGAACCAATACTTATCTAATACCTTTACAATATTATTACTCCAAACATGCTACGTGTATATTCATAAATGTATTTTACATATATGGTCTTATTACAAAGGACTAAATACAAACTGACTAACGAGGTTTTTACAAAGTTTTATATATTAAATAACTTCTCAGGAGTTTATACACTAAGTACAAAAGTGATAATATTAACTATTTTACATCTTCTTACAATACATAACTATATTGGATGCTTATCACCTGCAATAATTAAACACTAAGAGGGATAAGCGAGTGACACTTTGTAACGCCCGTGTTTCTGGGCTAAGCATTAACAATGATGTAAAAGTCTAGGTTAACCATTATAACCTACTTTGAAGTAACAAAGATGAATTATTTGAGTATTATGTGAATTACGTGAATTATGTGCTTTTATGTAATTATATACTTGTTTGTAAAAATATAATAAAATAATCATAAAAAATAAGATGTTAGGTAAGCCCGATTTCGATAAATAAAGTTGTAGTGGTCGCGACAAAGATTTCGGAGATATAAAGAACACCAAAATCCGAGTTATAACAAAGAAGTTATGGCCTGTCGAAGTTTCACAACAGAATCGGCACGACACTGCATGACGAAAATAGTGAATTTACGATAGAATGATTTTCGGCCTTGGTGATCTAAACGAAAGTCGTAGCATACGAGAGTGTGCAAAAAAAGAATGCCCAAATCTGACTTCTATTGAGGAAGTTATGATTTTTCTAAGTTTTGAACCAGCAGTCCACAACCCGGAGTTCGAATTGTAGATTGAACGATTTTTATCCGACACAACCTAAAAGAGAATCAAAGATCTTGTCAATAAGAGCTCAACAATAAAAAGATAGATGAAAAGGGTGTCCGTATGTAGAAGTTATGCGTTTTACACGGTCGTTTAGCAGTATAATTTTCTCATACTATTAAATTTAAAATCGATCGACAATTAACCGACAAAGTCTAAATGAAAGTTGTAGAGTACGGTCCCACCTACACGTGGATATAAAGAACGTCGAAAATGGAGCTTGTATGCAAAATTCATGAATTTTTGAAGTCGGAATGTCAAATTGCGAGACTGGGTGCGAGCCTACGCCTCACGTAGAGATGGGACGTCCAACATCCGAGGTACGCCCAACGTACAAGAAGATTGTGCCCATCGGTCTCTCCTTGCATGGTCTAAAATGAGCCACATCGATCCACCCGAAGAGTGACATGCGATGTACGACTCTCGCTCCTACGGGCGACGCAGGTATGCCCAACATACCGAGGAACGCTCTGCATACCCGAAGACTACACCCAACGTAATCCGAAGTCCAGCGGCTATAAATAGAGGCCCAAAGCCATGCATTTTTCTTAGATCTTCAAACTTCTCTTTCTTTCTCTACTTTCTCTCTAGACTATCGTAATCCCCTAAAGCCTAGGGTACCTCCCTAACGTTAGAAGGAAGCCCCGGAGCACCCAAAAGCTCCGAGAAAAAGAGTTTTTCGGTTTGAAACTCTGCCCGCGCTGAGCCTGGTTTTCAAGCCAACCTCCCAGTTTCGTCAAAGAAGATAATTTTAGGAAGCAGAGCGTTGTCCGAATCACTCCTTATCAGGTGAGTGCATGGTCACTTTCATCTTACACATATATATGAAGTATTTTATATAGATTACGTGCTATGTGTGTGTGTGTATATATATATATATATATATATATATATATATATATATATATATATATATATATATATATATATATATTACTTGTTTACCTGAGATGTATGCTGGATGAAGATCTATACTTGTTTCTTTTCAGATGTGAACTTTATCTTTTAGATGTAAACTTTTTCTCTTGGATCTGAAACTTTTCCCTTCAGATCTAAACTTTCTCACTTCAGATCTAAACTTTTTAGATCTAAACTATATATATATATATATATATATATATATATATATATATATATATATATATATATATATAGTACTTGAAATCTATGTTGGATGAAAGATCTAAACTTCTTTCTTTTTAGATCTAAACTTTTTCTTCAGATCTAGACTGTATAAGTACTTTATGCTTTGAAAGTTATGCTGGATGAAAGATTTAAACTTTGTTTTTCAGATCTAGACCTTTTTTCTTTGGATCTGAACCGTATATGTATTTTCTTTACAGATCTAAACATTTTCTTTAGATCTGAAACGTATATGAATTTTCTTTATGGATCTAAACTTTTTCTTAGATCTGAACTATATATGTACTTTATAACCACAAATATGTTGTGTAGAATATGGGTAGATATAATAAGTTGATGCGTGATGAAAAAATGAGTTTGACGATGAGATGAAAAAGTGATATAGATTATGAGATGAGGGTGAGGGGTGAAAATGAGAGAAACCATTACCCAAATGATGGCCTAGTCATCTAGCAGAGTATGGATGACAACCATGGACTATTCTAGACGGTCCGTGGAACACTAGCAGGCTCGCTACCTATAGATGTTGTGAACGACATGTTCACCTGGTATAGTCTAAAAACCCATTGACATGTATTGCAAGTGGACTCCCACAAATAATATTGTCGATAAATGAGAGATATGGACTTAACACCCGTTGGATGAACCATGGCAACTATGGATTTAGTGCATATTGTATAAACCCTGGCGACGATGGACTTCGTGCCTATTCCTTAGGCAAACCCTTAGGAACGAGTGATAGATGATTCTTAGGGTAGATTCTTAAGAAATAAAGAAGATAAGGGGGATGTGTAATTGGGTTAATTATTTGATGATGAAACATAATAACTTTATTATTGTGGGTTGAAAACCTGTGTACCGTCCTGATTTCCCAACCTGACCCACTCAGTTTATTTGTATCACAGGTGTCGATATAAAGTTCACTACGCCGAGAGATTAAAGAGATGTAGATCACTAGTGTAATGAATGTAAGTTTTGTTTACGCTTATGTTTCTGTATCGAAGTTGACATCCCAAAGTTTTAAAATGAATAAATTACTTTTCCTCGGAAATTCTTGAAAGCATATTTAATATGTTTTTGTTGGGAACAAATTCCGCAACACTTTTCTTTTGAAAGATTACTATGATTTTATTAGAAAAGCATAAACAAAATCAGTTTTTTCTGGCGTGAAAAAAATGGGGATGTCACAGTTGGTATCAAAGCATTAGTTTAAGCGAACTAGGAATTTTTAGGATTTATAGACTTAAACTTAGAATGCTAAGCGATGATAATGAGATGAGTGTCTACCATATTTTACACAAAAGCACTAGTTTATTTTAGGAAAGATGCCTAAAATGATTTTATGTGATAAATGGTTTATATAAAGATGCCTTATATCGTATTATTTGATCAGGTCTATGGTCTGTTGCCGAACGAATCTGGAAATTTTATGTGTATAGGTTTCTAAATGTTTGATTACGACATTAGAACTGACATGTAACTTTTTGGAGTGATAAGGATATTTATACGTCTATCATAAATAAATCTTTTCTGTCTAAATTCTCGTCACTACACACCGAACGTCTGATTTTGGTGTATAGATCGACATGGCTAGCACTCGAAGCAGATTTCAAAACAGTAACCCGCAGCCTGAGCCAATCACGATGGTAGGAGTACATGAAATGGTGCGGATGATGTTGGATCAACAAATGGAAGAGACAAGGCGTTTACTTCAACAAAGTAAGAATGAACTTACTTTGCCAGTATGCCAGGCACCTACTATTGGGGCAACTATCTGGGTTACTAAGTTTGTCGAAGAAATAATCAACAATAAGGCCACCAACAAGGTTGAAATCGGAAAGAAGAGGAAATTTGATGGGTCTTCAAGGTCCAACAAGAGCAACATGTTCCTAAAGTCTGGCAAAAGAGGAGGTAAAGAAAAATGGTGCGAGAAGTGCAAAAAACAATCACTCTAGAAAATATGGCAGGAAGGTGTGTTACAGATGTAGGGAAAAAGGACATATTTCTAGGGACTGCCCGAAGAAAAATGAACCAGCAAGGCCAAGCGCACCGCCAACGCTAAGGGAATTTCAGAACATCCTTGACAAAGAAGGTGACAACGCAAGAAATGACGAGTAAGTGTTAACCGAAGATCAAGATATGAAGTAGTCGTAGTAGCATGTGGTGTAGAATATTAGAAGCATAGTAGGGGTTGAACCTTAACATCTATGTAATCATCTCAATAAATAATAAAAAACCTTGTTTTTGTTATCTGATGTGTTAAATGATTATGTGAAATTCTTGAAAGGTGACTTGGAAAACCACGAGACAATACTTGGGATAAGTATGAGTAGGTGTGAATGGTAGTAGAGGCCTATACTATCGGAAGCACAAGACTCACACTTGGATCACGAAAGGTCACAAGGTTACCAAGAAGCTAGTAATCGTTTTTGTTTTGTTCATATCTATTGTTACCTTAGTTTCAGTAATTATTAAGAAGATGATTGTTAATCGGACCCTAGTGGTTATATAAAATTGAGTCCGACTAAGATGAGTATGTTATGTCGTTCAAGGAACCAAGATCATTGTAGCATCTGACTTAAGCTAGAAGATTGAAGTATCGCAATCGTTGTTAAAATAAGAAGCTGGTAGCTAGATGTACTGCATGCTAGAATGTGATATTATCATATTGGGACACGAAGGAATGAATATTATGCTCAGAAACTTGACTCTAAAAGACCTGAGTGTAGGCAGTGCATCATACGACGAACATGACCCATCATCCTATTATGGTATTCGAAAGAAATAACCAATCTTAAGTTTGTTATGGAGAAGGAGGAGTCTCCAATAAGGATTAAGATTATGACTTGAAGGTCACAATTTAAAGTCCAACATGGGATAGAGAGAGGGAGCAAGAGCGAGCATCACCTGCAGACAAGAATTCCAAAAGTTAGATACTCATATGAAGTAACATAATAGTTACAGCTATTACCTAGGATGAAGAAATAATGTATGAAGTTAGTATACAAGCCATGTATTGTTGGTTTTTCTGAGAACGGAGTTGAAGACTTCGTAGTGTGTAGCGATGCATCTGGAGTTGGGTTGGCTTGTGTTCTAACCCAGAGGGAAAAAGGGATAGCATATGCATCAAGACAACTGAAATACCATGAAAAGAACTACCCCAATCAAGACCTGGTGTTGTCAGCGGTAGTATCCGTTATAAAGATATGGAGACATTATCCTTATGGCACAAAGTGTAAACTTTCCACTGATCATGAGAGTCTCTAGTATGTCTTTAATCAGAAGGAATTAAACACAAGACAACGACGCCAACAAGAGTTTGAATTGTAGATCAAATGATTTTTAGCCAACACAACCTAAACGAGAATCGAAGAACTCGTCAATAAGAGCTCAACGATAAAAAGATAGACGAAAATGGAGTCCGTATGTAGAAGTTATGAGTTTTACACGGTCGTTTAGCAGTGTAATATTCTCATAATATTAAACTTAAAATCGGTCGAGAACTAACCGACGAAGTCTAAAGGAAAATTGTAGAGTACTGTCCCACCTACGCGTGGGTATAAAGAACGTCGAAAACGGAGCTCGTATGCACGTAGAGAAGGGGCGCCCAACGTCCGAGGTATGCCCAATGTACGAGAAGATTACGCCCAGCGGTGTCGCCTTGCATGGTCCGAAACGAGCCACATCGATCCATCCGAAGAGTGACACGCGCTGTACGACCCTTGCTCCTACGCGCCGCATATGCAGGTACGCCCAGCGTACTGAGGAATGCCCCGTATACCCGAAGACTACGCCCAACATAATCCAAAAGTCCAGTGGCTATAAATAGAGGTCCGAAGCCATGCGTTTTTCTCAAATCTTCCAACTTCTCTTTCTTTCTCTACTCTCTTTCTAGACTATCCTAACCCCCTAAAACCTAGGGTACCTCCCTAGCATTAGAAAGAAGCATCGGAGCACCCAAAGGCTCCGAGAAAAAGAGTTTTTCAGTTTGAAACTCTCCCCGCGCAGAGCTTAGTTTTCAAGCCAACCTCCCGGTCTCGTCAAAGAAGATTATTTTAGGAAGCGAACGGCTGTCTGAATCACTCCTTATCAGGTGAGTGCATGGTCACTTTCATCTTACACACACACACAAACATATATATATATATATATATATATATATATATATATATATATATTACCTATTTACTTGAGATGTATGGTCACTTTCATCTTACACACACATACATACATTTATATATATATATATATATATATATATATATATATATATATATATATATATATATATATATATATATATTACCTGCTTACCTAAGATGTATGTTGTATGAAGATCTATACTTATTTCTTTTAAGATCTGAACTTTATCTTTCAGATCTAAACTTTATCTCTTGGATCTGAAACTTTTCCCTTCAGATCTAAACTTTCTCACTTCAGATCTAAACCTTTTAGATCTAAACTGTATATATATATATATATATATATATATATATATATATATATATATATATATATATATATATATATATATATATATATATATAGTACCTGAGATCTGTGCTGGATGAAAGATCTAAACTTCTTTCTCTTCAGATCTAAAGTTTTTCTTCAGTTCTAGACATTATAAGTACTTTATTCTTTGAAAGTTATGTTGGATGAAAAAATTTAAACTTTTTTTTTTCATATCTTGACCTTTTTTCTTTGGATCTGAATCGTATGTGTATTTTCTTTACAAATCTAAAATTTTTCTTCGGATCTGAACTATATATGTACTTTATAACCACAAATATGTTGGGTAGAACATGGGTAGATGAAATAAGTTGAGGCGTGATGAAAAAATGAGTTGAAGGATGAGATGAAAAAGTGATATAGATTATGAGATGAGGGTGAGGGGTGAAAATGAGAGAAACCTTTACCCAAACGATGGCCCCGTCATCTAGCAGAGTATGGATGACAACCATTGACTATTCTAGATGGTCCGTGGAACACTAGCAGGCTCGCTACCTGTAGGTGTTGTGAACGACATGTTGACCTGGTATACTTTAAAAACCCATTGACTTGTATTGCAGGTGGACACCTGCAAATAATACTGTCGATAAATGAGAGCTATGGACTTAGCATCCGTTGGATGAACCTTGGCAAATATAGATTTAGTGCCTGTTGTATAAACCCTAGGGACAATGGACTCCGTGCCTATTCCTTAGGAAAACCCTTAGGAACGAGTGATAGATGATTCTTAGGTTAGATCCTTAAGAAATAAAGAAGATAATGTGGATGGGTGATTGGGTTAAGTTTTTGATGATGAAACATAATAACTTTATTATTATGAGTTGAAATCCTTGTGTACTCACCTGGTTTCCGAACCTGACCCACTCAGTTTATTTGTATCATCGGTGTCGATATAAAGTTGCACTACATCGAGAGATTAAAGAGATGTAGATCACTAGTGTAATGAATGTAAGTTCTGTTTATGCTTATGTTTCTGTGTTGACGTTGACATCCCAAAGTTTTAAAATGAATAAATTACATTTCCTCAGAAGCTTGAAATCATATTTATTATGTTTTTTTGGGAACAAATTCTGCAACACTTTTCTTTTGAAAGATTACTCTAATTTTATTATAAAAGCATAAACGAAATCGGTCTTTTCTGGCCACGAAAAAAATGGGTATGTCACACGCTTAGTGAGTTCAATAACAATTACAATTGAACGTTATGCCATTTACATATCAATATGATAGAAGCAAAGAGGGACAAAGAACAACAACGACATAAGTGTATCATATGACAGACTTTCCATGTCAACCAATGATTTGATTCAAAGATTTATGATCAATGAGACACAATGATTTCAACTTGATATACTTCAATAAAACTTCAGCCCAAGTGGCATAGAAAATAAACAATTTCTGAATTATCATTTTGCTAGAAGTTTACAGGATTTCATCCCTACCTAGCCTTCTGCCAATGCCAAAGTGATGGTTAGTCATTCACTTTATGGTCAAAGGCTACATACCAATACCAAAGTGATGCTTAGTTATTCACTTCATGGTCAAAGGTATAACTCCATTATCATAATAACACGGGAAAGCACATTGGACATATAACACATAACATAAAATTGTTCCTATATTGAAATCACCGTGAAATAACCAAATGATAAAATGCTGATTTGGACAACACTTCATTTCTAGATATGAATTTCTTTGATGAAACTGGAGATTTTAGTTGAAAACCGGGCTTTGTGCAGGCAAAGTTTCAAATTGAATAAATTATTTTCTTGGGTCATTGGTGCATCCAGACTTTCTTCGGGTGTCGAGGATGTTTCCTAGGCTTCGGGGGTGTTAGGGTAACTTGAAAGAGAGTAGAAGGGTTAAAGAAGTAATTTTTGTAAACCTTTTTGGGGTAGCCTCGCATCCTATTTATAGGGGACCAAAGCACCTAATTACGTTGGGTTTAATTTGTCACACCCCAAAACCAAGAACGGCGGAAACGTTCTGGGGCGGATGACGTCATGTATAATATCAACAACAATGTAAAGTAGTAAACAGGCAACAACATCATCCATTGCATTAATAATATAATTATTATACAAATATGTTCTGTCAAATTTTGATAAACACTAAAGCATAAATCAAAATGAAAGATAAGTCTTGAACAAGCTCCATCTTCCTTTCTCCTTGCATCGGTACCTGTCTATGATGACCTGAGGATACAAGTAATTTTGAAAGCGAGTATCAGCTTTGAAGCTAGTGAGATCATAAGTATTTAGTGTCTTAATTTGTATGTAAGGATTTGTAAGTATATGTATTGTAAGTATTTGAAAGTGTATATGAATTGTAAGTGTTTGAAAAACCCTAGAATCCCTATGATTCCTTCTAGTATATGAAGGTGTCTTATACCAAGACCTAACTGTTCTGTATGTGTGTCTCTTGTAAGAGTATGTATTTTCCAAAGTATAACTATCATTATCCAAAAATATAGTTTGGACATTAATGTTTAAGTGAGGTTATCACTAAAAATATGTAATGGGAAAATTAATGTAGTACTAAAACGTAGCTCTAAAAGGACTACTACCGTACTAACTACCTTAAACCGGATTTTAGGCTAAGGCATTATGTGATAAATTGCACCATACTATCGACTAGTAACAACGACATAATGAATGGTCGTAATAACGAAATGACGTTTGGCACCCTCAGACCTGCAGGTCCCACTGTAGCAGCGAGGTGTAGGATTGTCAATCCAGTATAGATGTATACGCAAACTCACGCTCTCCCTCCAAGAGACTCTGGCCACAACTCGAGTCATGTCATTTAAGTCATGCTCCGATTTAAATCACAGTAATTAACGTATTCTAGTATATGTAATGTAATGAATTGTTCTAGCTGTAATGTACGTGCTCTCTACCTAGCAAATATAGTAACGTAATCGTTCTAGTATCGTTGTATATGTTCTCGTCCTAGTATAGTTGTATATGTAATGTAATGAACTGTTCTAGTTGTAATGTACGAGCTCTCTACCTATCAAATATAGTAATGTAATCGTTCTAGTATCGTTGTATATGTTCTCGGCCTAGTATAGTTGTATATGTAATGTACAGTAATGTTCTAGAAAGTATTGACTCATGAATGAACTGACTCATTGTATGATATCGCGTTCTAGTAATTGTTCTAGTATCTTCCTAAACTACCCATATGGTAGTTTACTAGTAATCTATCTGGTACGTATGGTCATGGATGTATACCCTTGCTACCCAAGGGCATGGGATGAACTGGAAGGACCTTTTATGACTATATATGTACACATGATATATAACTAATATTTAAACGACCCTCGGAAGAGTACCCGATATCCCACCAGACCACATCTCAAGCGCGAAAAGGAAATAGGGTGGATAGCCTTCCTAAGTCTTTTAAACATTTCTTATATAACTATACATATAGAGGCATGCAATTTATAATAATATAAAAGCATAAATAAGTTTTGTAAAACATTTGAAACATAATTATTATTTTAAGAAAAGATCGACTTAATGTCAATCTATAAAACAATTTGAAAGCATAAGTTTGGTAAAACAGTTTAAGTATAAGGAAACATTTGTTTGAAACACAGTTGTAAATAAGTTTGAAAGGTAATGTATGGAGTAAAATGTACAGTGTAATAAGTAGTTTAAAACATATAAAATGTTTATAAAAATCATTTGAAGGAAACCGTTTGGTAAAACGGCTAATTAGTATCCAAATCTTTTGAATGCTATATATTAATCACATGTGATTGGTATAATAACTAGCGTAATTCTACTTATTAATCGCATGTGATTGATATAATAACTAGCATGATTCTACTTGTATCCCCCCATAAAACATTTAAAATAGTTTAAAACATTAGTTAAGGGTATGAACTCACCTGCAGTAAGTGACTGGAATTGAACGGACTGTTATCGTACGGAAGGATTGGACAAGTGCTTGGTGTCAAGTGAAGACTTAGACACACACAATGATCCTAATTACATATGAAGACATATGTATATAAATAATTAGAGATTAAATCACTAATTATACAAGTATAAACATTTAAACGCGAGGAAAACACTTTTGGTCAAGTGCTAGGAGGCTAATGGTTTGCAACAAAGGAGTGAAATGCCCCTAATGTGAGTTTAAGGTCTAATGACCATAATCATTGGAGTTTACGGCCCAGGGGAGTAAGCTCCTGGCCGTAAACTCTCAACCAAGGCCTAAATGGAGCTTAGAATTATCACAACTCTAGTGGGGAATTGTTTCAAGGCTTAAACAAGTTTTTGGGTACCATATTGACTCCTTTGGGGAGTTTACGGACCATAGAACATATTCCCTTGGAGTTTACGGCCGTAAACTCCCTTGGGAGGGTTCTTATGGTGTTTTCAAGTCTCAAACATTTCTAGGAACTAAACTAGGCTTTGCTACTTGTCTTTAGAAGAGTTTATGGCACATTTGGCACCATTTTTATGGAGTTTACGGCCCTAGAAACTTTTGGGCCGTAAACTCCCTCACTCATGGAGTTCTAAGTGTTTTAACTAGTCCATAACACATTTAGGTACATGCCCAAATTGTTTCTTGGCTTAAGGAAGGATTTAGGGTGTCCTTTGACCCCTTTATAGGAGTTTTACGGCCCAAGAACTACTCTTGGCCGTAAACTCTTCAACACTTGAGCTTTCTTATGTTTTCTAGGTTCTAAACACATTAGGGTATATGTCTATAATGAAGCCTAAGCCTTTGGGGTAATTAGGGCACATTTAAGCCCTTGAAATTGGTGTTTACGGTCCAAGAATCTCTTGGGCCGTAAACTCCTAAAACTAGGTGTTCTTGATTGATTTCTAGTCTCAAATGTACATACATATTATCCTTAACTAGTTGTCTAACAAGGAAATGGGACTAGGTGGCCTTTAAGCTTGATTTTGGAGTTTACTCCCCAAAAACGTTCTTGGGCGGTAAACTCCCGGATCTCATGTATTTGACATACAATCTATGTTAATAAGCATAAAACAAGCCTTATAACAATACTAGAGAAGTGTACTCACGATTTGGGATGAAAACCCGAAGATCCGTGAGAGGGAATTTGGCTTTTCTCTAATTGGAATTCAACTAATGAACCAATTTGGTTCAGAATTCTATTTATAGTCCTGAGATTTTTGGCAAAAAATATTTCTATTCTCGGAATGGATTCTAATGTCCTAGAGTATTGGAATTACAGTGTTGCACAAAACCCTAGTGCATCCACTCTCCTAATATCTCCTTAGATGTATAATCTTGAAAAACTGCCAAACGTATACTCGAAAGTTGAGTTTTCACTGTAACTGTTCTAACTTCTATTGGATTGAAATGGTTTGTTCAGAATGGAAATTTCGGATTGTCACATAATTCCTCGGTACGCGGGGCATACTCCCTGGCACACCTCTTCGTTGGGCGTAACTTTGTACGCTGGGCGTACGAAGTGGATCATCTTGGTCGCGTCAAGGCTACAACACGTGACACTCATGTGAAGGAGTAAGGAGGGTGACAGACTTCGGATCACTTACATGAGTACGTTGGGCGTACTCCTTCGGATCAGCCTCGAAGTTTGTGCCTAAAACTTCAAAAATTCGTAACTTTTGCATATGAATTCCATTTTTGATGTTCTTTACATTCATGCGTAGTGAAATTATGCTCTACAGTTTTCGTTTAGACTTCGTCGGCTAATTTTGACTTTATTTTTAAAGTTATATTTTTAACAGGCCGGGACAGAAAAAGTTCGTTAAAAATTCATAACTTCTTCATCTGACGGTCGTTTTTGTCTGTCTTTTTACCGTTGCACTACTATTGACGAGATCTTCGATTCTCGTTTAGGTTGTGTCGGCTAAAAATCACTCGATCTTTATTTCGAGTTTCGAGTTGTGTACTGCTATGTCGAATCTTTGAAAAATCATAACTTCCTCATACGAAGTTGGATTTGGACGTTCTTTTTATGAAAGTTCTCGGTTTAATGAATACTACGACTTTCATTTAGATCACAAAGGCTAAAAAGTAGTTTATCATAAACTCACTTTCTATGTCATATGGTGTCGTGCAGGTTGTGTCGCGAAACTTCAATTAGTCATAACTTCTTTGTTATAACTCAGAGTTCAGTGAGGTTTTCACCTAAATGTTTTTAACGAGATAATCTACAACTTTCAATAACGTTATTTTTACTCATTTCCAACTTTATATTTTCATTAAATTTGATAATTGACTTTTGATTGGAATCTCATAAGACTCCCCATCACTTTTCCGAATGATTCTAAACATAGTTTTACTTCAAATCTCATAAAACTATCTTGTTAGAATTCAACTCAAAATCATATATTATTTAATAATATTCAGTTTTAAATAAAACACGGTAACTGAACGTGTATGTTATAGTTTTGAGCAAAACATACAATCCTATGTGTGCATGCAACCCTAATTGAAAATCTACGTTTTCTCTAATTGAACATACAATACTGAACAACAAAGTATAAACCCTATATCTATGGATAATAATTGAAAATCACATAAGAAGGGTTACCATTCATACCTTTAAGATTGTTATTGTAAACAATCTTGAATCCTTACTTGAAAGACCTTTGGTAGCAAGCGTCACAAGTGTCGTGCCTCTAATGGTTCACAAACAAACTCAAGCAACCAAGGAAAACTATATAGAGAGACTAATAGAAGAGAAATTATGGCCCTTAGGATCTTAGAAGAGTCCTAACCGAAATTTAACCCTAAGGAGGGTTTATATAGGTGTTAGGAAGGTATTGAATAAGGCAGGTATCTCCAAGATAACCATAATCCTTTAACTTCCTCCCTAAGGCATCCAAGGCACCCTTAGAGCCCGAGGAAACCCTAGAGATGCTCTAGATTTCGTCCACCCCCTTCTTTAGGTAGGTTCTAGAATTGTCCAATGGCCAACTATTGAACATTGTCACCTTTAGTCCCTGCAGTTTTAATTAATTTCTTTAATTCTAAAATTAATTCCAAATTAATTTCTGATTAAATATTAATTAAACAATATGATTTCTAATTAATATATTATTTCAATAATACATTAATAAATCATTTATTTTGATTTCTAATTATTTTATTAACCAAGTAATAAATCAATAAATCATTCTTCTCTCTCTAACAATCATCCTTTTCAATTGTTAGGTTTAAAGACAATCCAAAAGGATTGTGCTACTATCAATTCAAGTATATACCAATTATAGTTATGGGTTTAGACACCTAATCCAACAGTCTCCCACTTAGATCAGTCTAATAACTATAACTACCAGTATCACCTAATCCAATAGTCTCCCACATGGGACTATCTCTGGATTAACTTTTCTTTTTACCATATGGTCAAACGGTTTGACCTTGGCTGATCCCTTTCCATTGGGAAGAGAAAGCTTTTCTAGACTACCAATGTTGCCATCTTCAATGTCTATGGAAAGTTCGGAGACAGATCCATCAAACATATTTGCTTGATTTATGCTCTTAAGAATTTCAGCTTCAATAGAAATCAACATATATGTCAGATCGATTAGGGTCACATCATGGTCCCTCTTATAGATGTCTTTAATGAAATAACTATATGAGTCAAGAAGCGAAAGTAGAACCAAGTCAATGGCTAGCTCCCTTGGGAAAATGACACCCAACATTCCCAATTTGTCAATGTGTCATTTCATTTTTATAATAAGCGCACGCACATACTTTCGATCTTGATGTTTACTAGCCAATAGGGCTTGAGTGACTTTGTATTTTTCAGCTTGAAGAAAACGTGGCTCAGGGAGAATTATTGGAGGAGGTGAAGGAAGAACTGGAGAATCACAATTTCCAATTCCACCAATGCTAGAAGAAGGGAACATTCTTTCACCTTGATCAACATATGGAAGATCATCCTCAGATAAGGGAAAAACATTTCTAGAAGAACGAGGAGAACCATTGTTGTCTTGATTCGACATCTATAAATGAAAAAAGAGATTTCAAGTTAGTTGATTTTAATCCTTTATTATTAACCCAAAAATTTAAATTAAGGCTAGGATTCATGTTTTCGATTCGAATTCTGAAGAGGGAGCCGTAATCAAATTCAAATCTATTTTAGGTAGGTAAAGCATTTACCAATTTCAATCTTATGAAACTCCTAGATCTTTTTAAGATTCATTTAACTATTCAATGACATGTTTAATCTCGATTATGCTCTCACTTTGTGACTACGATGCCGAGGATCACAGACAAAATGTGAATAACCATGCAAATTAGCTTGGTACTGTCGATGTATTTATCATCTAAAATTAACATGCGATTAACCATACGTGCTCCATTAATTCAATGATAATTTACGAGACATCCATTGCCAACAATATTATCCCCATATTAGTGTGTCGGTTAACCACATACGCTCCACTAATAACCAATAAGGTGCAATGTGCAATTTCATGGGTTAGCATCAAATTCACATTTTTCCTAAAGTAACTAAGAGTGGGATTTTTAGAAAAATGATTTAGTTACTTTATAATTCATTATACTTATTAATGAGAATTACTTTGTCCTATCAAACCCGTTCGGATAACGACCCTCCACTAGTAAAGGAATCAGTGGGTGAGAGTGGACACCCATTCAATCACCATTTTATAGGCAATTTCCTTATACCCCCATATAGACTGGCTTCGTGAATGAGGTCTACTAACGGCAAGACTGACTTTTCTTATATATATATATATATATATATATATATATATATATATATATATACATATATATATATATATATTATTAAATATTTAATTTTATAATATATATAAGGTGCATTTTAAAACATTTTAAAATAGCAAGGGTTTAATCCTTTAATAAATTAAACTTTTTAACTTAATTAAATTTAAACCAATTATGGATTTATTAATTATCCTTTAATTAATCAATTAATTAAATTAATAATAAGATCCATACAGATGTGATTTAGGGTTTACATTTTAAATTTTAAAAATTAAACTTTAATTTAAATCTCAAACAAGCCTAAAATTAACCTTAATTATTAAGTCCAATTAATAATCAAATTAATTATTTAGTAAATAATTATTGATATATTAATTATCCTTTAATTAATCAATTAAATAAATTTTTAATCATATCCATAAGGATAATTAGAATTAAAAAAAATCAATATTATCCAATTCGTAATTATCTCCTAACATTTAGGTCTTATTTAATTATCTAATATTACCAAAAATTAGATTATGGCCGAATTAATAAAAAAATAGTTACCAAATATTAACCAAATAAATCAAGTTAAGCAAAAAAATCTGAAATCAGGATCAGACACATAAACACGCCGAGTTGGAGGACCAACACGTCGTGTTGCATTCCAACACTTCGAGTTCGAAGAACAACTTGACGAGTTCAAAGAAGAGAATGACAATTCTGTTTTCTCCTCCTCTTTCAAGTTCATATTAGTATCAATTCAATAGAAAACTAAATATAGGCTCTGATACAACTGATGGGTTTTGAGCGAAACATACAATCCTATGTGTGCATGCAACCCTAATTGAAGATCTACGTTTTCTCTAATTAAACATACAATAATGAACAACAAAGTATAAACCCTAGATTTATGGATAATAATCGAAAATCATATAAGAAGGCTTATGATTCACACCTTTAAGATTGTTACTGTAAACAATCTTGAATCCTTGCTTGGAAGACCTTTGGTAGCAAGCGCCACAAGTGTCATGCCTATAATGTTAAGGATATAACCGTATAAGAGTATTGAGATACAATTCCATGTTGATTTAAGAAATAATGAAGAGAAGTGCCCTTGTATTCTATAATATTATCATCATGAAAAACTTTAATATGTATACCAATTGAGTTTGCATTATCTGTGAAAATTTGATATAAATATTTGGTAACTATGATACGTATTTTATTAAGTAGATCTAAGTATAACGAGTATAGTCAACAAATATTGAATATACCATGCACCTTCCATGTCTGTGAGATGTAGGCTCGTAAACATTAAAATTTATTAAATCAAAAGTCTAAGAAGATATAATTTCATTAGTGCTATATAGTAAGGCATGGTGTTTGCTAGGTTGAAAAGATTCACAGACATGTTAAACAATACCAAGTCATATAGGCTAAATGAAAATTTTAACTTTAGATTGAGAAATATGACATACTATAGCATGCAAAATATCAAAAGACGAAAAAATCGATATAAAACCTATGTGATTTGAAGATAAAGTATGATTTAAAATCTAGACCACTTTGAACATTCTTCTAAGTCTATGAGATATTTCAAGTGTGTCTCAAGTCCACATATTGTGCACATCACAACCAAAAGGAGAAAAGAGGATAATTAGGATAGATTCATAGTGTAGACCCAGTGAGACATGACTGTTTGATAGGTTTGGGAGATGAACTAATATGATATAAGGACATATAAGAAATAGATTCATGTCTACTAAGGTAAATGTGTAAACGAGGCCAATCTAATACACAAACAAATGGTAGAGTCTAAAAGGTTGTTTAATATAAAAACATTTGAGAGAGGACTCATGTGGTTGCAACAACCAAGAGTCATGAAACCACATGTTACCTGAAGAGGAGTTTGGTTCATTTATATGTACCGATCTTGACATAATGCATTTTATCAACTCTAGATTCATCCTCATAAGCTGTATCAAGTCTCATGTAGTAATTTTTACTATGGAGTTTACTTTGAATGATATAAGTCGTTTCTTAACTTGTTAAGGGTTTTATAGATAGCCTGAACCATAAAGAGCAACATTGACTTACATAAAGAGCTCTCACTAAGTATTCACGTTTTATGTAAACTTGGGTCATGATATTTACCCTTTCCACCTAAGAAATGGATGAAAGGATTAAATTTTAATGTAACTTGGGATCGTGTCACGATCCGAGTTTCTTCACATATTGTTTAAATAGGTGCATCAAGTGTAGGAAAATGATGTATGTGAATTAGATACGCGTAGACATCGTTAAAGTTATCAATGAAGTCCATAAGAAGATTGATATAAAGGAGTTGGCATGGATATGATCTAAACTCATAAGCTCTTTCATTTGATATTTGACGGATGCAACATTGAGTTGGTCACTAATACCACAGAGATATTGACCAATACATTGATCGATATATTGCTGCTTTCTATGGAAAAGGTAACTCTAATTGGTATTTATTTAAAATATAATCGGTTATGAAGTGCCTGACTAACAAGTCAAAGAGACTTGTTTTTTAGTAGTGTAGCCAAGAGGCTCTTTGTGAGACTTTGTAGCCGTAGAGGCATTAAAACCAATAAATTTAGCATTCTTAATATCCCAATCATTAGTTGTTTTAATAAATATAATGTTTGTCTCATATTTGTTTTTACCAAGAGCTATAACAGTTGTCGTGATGTAACTAGAAATTGTTGGGTTTTCTATGCAACTATACACTAGAGTATGGCAGCGGAAACAAACAAAAAAATCCTAAGCATACATGCACCTTAGGGTCTAAATTTTACTATTATTGCATCATACTTTTAAAACTAACTTAAGAAGCTAAAGAGATGGAATCAAATACTAACCTTTGACAAATCGAATTATCACTTGTTGCTTGATCTTCTTGTTGCTTCTTGGAAATACTAGTACCCAAAGTAGAGTACCTCTAATGGTTCACACCCAAAAGTCAAGAACCCTAGAAACTAAAGGACAGAGATGAAAGAGAGGGGAGGCATGGAATTCTCAGCCTTTCAGGAGGAATATATGGGATGTAAATATGAGCTCCCAAAGGATTGAATCCTTTTTCAAACCACTAACTTATCTTTAAGTAGGATAAATTCAGGAGGGTTTCTAGAACCCTCCTAAAACCGTCCACCACATGGGACTTCTCTAACGTGTTGGGTTATTATTCACCAATAGTCTAATTTTAGTGACAAAATTGACGTAATTTACAAGAAATAATTTTATAAATTTGAATAAAGTAAAACCATTTTAACCCACCAAGGATTATTTTTCAATACATAGAAAGATTAAAACACATAACCAAAGGAAAGAAGAAGTTTACAACCTTTGAATACTTTGGTTCCTTTTGGAAAGGAAGTTGATGAAGATGACATTAAGACTCCAATAAGAAGCTCTCTATAATGTTTCCACCAAAGCAAGATTAAACCCCCAAAATATGCTAGTATACACTTGTTAATAAGTTACTTTTAAGCTATTATGGGATTTATAAGTTACAAAAATCATATTTTGGCGGAAAAACTTAAATCCTAAGTTCGCATGCAACCTAAAGGATCTATGTTTTCACTATTGAATACAATAACCAATTGAATATCAACAACCCTATAAGAACCCTAGGTATTTTGAAAATAGAAAAAGGATTTAGAATTACATACCTCTTGATCATACTAGTAGATAATCAATCATAATCCTACTTGAAGTTACTTGGAAGCTAGCACCATAAATCTCATGTCTTTGATGGTTCACACCCAACCCTAACAACAAGGAGGCTTAAAGAGAGAGGAGAAGGGATGGATAAATTTTGGCTATCCTTAGGAATAAAGATAAAGCCGAAAATTATAACGTGAGGGGTTTTAATATAGCCGATTTAGGAAACCCTAGATAACCCTAATTTGAATAAAATCATATTAATTCAAATTGGTAATTATCCAACTTCCTATTTATTTGTAGGCAACCAGAAACCCTAGAATATCTCTAATTTTGTCCACCCTTCCAATGGAGGTTCTGGAACCCTAATTTGTTCAACTGTTGAAAAATTACACTTCAGCCCTTCACTTTTAATTAAACCTAAAATCAACTCCAATTAATTTCTAATTAATTATTAATTAAATAATATTATTTCTAATTAATATATTATTTCCATAACATAATAATAAATTCATTTATTTCTATTTATTAATCATATAATAAATCAATAAATCAATATCTCTCTAAAAGTCATATTATTCAATTACTAGGTCTGGGAGCAACCCAAAAGGATTTTGCTAATAATTCAAGTATATACTAATTCAGTTATTGGCTTAGACACCTAATCCAATAGTGTCACACTTTGATAATTCTATAACTGCAATTACCAGTATAACCTATAAATCAGGCAACAAAGAGTGCTTCCGTAGCAACTGCTGAACTCTGAACTGAACATACATTGGCCCTAAGATAGTGATCGAAAATAATGTTTCCCGGGTTTTGATTTGTGATGATGACATAAGACTTCAAATTGAACACATCAACTGAGTCCTGGCTGGGCCCAACACTATATGTCAACACCAAATCACCAAGGGGACCAAAGATATCGCTTTTCTCGTTAGGGAAAAAGGAATGAATAAACTTTGACCTATATGCTTGTATCATTTACTCACCAAATCATAGATGATACTGCGTTTTATAACATCATGTTACTGACGTGTTTTCGCAATACTACTGCACAACTGAATTCTAAATTACAACTCATATATCTCCGTTTCATGAATATATAATATTATCATCTTAGAATTACTCATGATATAATCCATGAAGTAATTCTCTGAGCGTAGGTTTATCCAATACTTGAATCTCCATTTCTAAGTATTCATGAATGTTGTAGCAATACAATTGCTATGTCTAACCTCTTTAGACAATCTACAATCCAATTCATGACAATCTTAATTCACTACTTACTTTGCAAAGTATGAGTGATTGTGGAATTTGAATAAGTAGATTATTCAGGAAGTAAAACATGCAAAAAATGAAACACAATAATAAATAATTAATAAAGGAAATAAACAAACTCATAAACAATATCTATTATCTAATCACTAAAAATATTTTACATTTATTTTGTTACAAGTTTCAAACTAATCATCTAACTACTAAAACTAACATCATTTTTCAAACATATGCAAGATTTCACTTCTTGGAAGGTTAGAATTTTGTTTCCTATGAGTAGTATGTCATGAACATACCATAGTAGAAAAGTTACTATACTCCCACTAGCTTTGACAAACACACATGACTCATCATCACTTCTAGAAAAAAAACAAACTCTTTGACTTTCTCATGGAAGAAAATATTCTAACTATTAGATTCTTGTTTCAATACATAAATGGATTTTCAAGCTTGCACACTCTATTAGGAAACTTTGCATCTAGAAACCCCTCTGGCTAACTCATGTAAACATCTTTAGCCAACTTCCCATTAAGGAAAGCGGTTTTGGCATCAGTCTACCATATTTCATAGTCATGAAAAGCAAATATGGCAAGCATTATCCTAAAGAGGTGTTTGGTACAGGGAAATAAGTGCAGGGAAAAGGAATTGATTCCTTTTCTCTTGTTTGGTTAATAAAAAAAGTATGGAATTGAGAAATAAATCAATTCCTTTTCCATCAAATCCATTTATCTTGTTTGGTTAATAAAAACAAGTAAGGAATTGAGAAATAAATCAATTCATTTTCCATCAAATCCATTCTCTATTTTTAAAAGGGAAAACAGAGAAACGACAAAAGAATGTGTGATTCAGAATCAAAAGAAAAAAAGCGGAGAAATCAAATTGGCCCCCTATTTGAACCTCACTGCATGCAATCAATCAAGATTTTTGCATAGATATTCATGCAATCGACCCACGTAAGTGATCAAAACCAATCTTTTATGCTCTACATATGACGATGCATAGGATCAAAGTCGGCAGTACATAGGATCGAAGTCACAACTGTTGCTCCATTCACTCATTATTTGTAGCTTCTTCTTGGGCGATTTTGGCACTTTCGTCTTCCAATTCAAGGTGTGATTGTTAATCTTGATATCAATTCTTCCAATTAAATAATTTTTTTTTTGAATTGTGTTAAAATTTTGCCAATATCGATCTTTTAAACATGTTTTACTATTGCAAATTTTTTTGTCTTCAGATTTTTACCCTACTTTATGTAACATCCCGAAATCAGGTATATCCCCTTGGCCCTTCTTTTCCCTAAGTTGTCAAATTTAGTACTTGAAATAATTTTTAGGGAAATTGAGTACGCTAAGCATAATAAGGAGTACTTTGTGCGTACTCATTAGCGTGTTCTTGACGCGGAGGGTACCCAGTATGCTGGGCGTACCATAGTGTACAGTGCGCGTACTAGGTTCAAACTAAAACCCTAATTGTGGGGGTGAGCCCTATAAGAGGAACATAATGGCCTCACTTTTAGCCACCATTTACAGAGAGTGAAACCCTAAGAGTGCCAACCTTCGTCCTAGAGCTTGTGTGTGTGTGTGTGTGAGCTTGATAGTGTTCTTGTATGCCTTTGAAGAGAAGAAGGTGCCATTGAAGAAGCTAGACTTGGAGTGCAAGTTGTGGATCTGAGCTTTTTAGAGGTTGGAGCATCACTTGGAGGTAAAAAGCTAAAAGCTTTCTTAAACTTTGTGGATTTGTGCATTATGGGCCATTTTTAGGGTTTTTGTCCCAAAGGTGGAGACGTTTTGAGTAAAGGAGCTCCATGGACCTAGATCTGCCCTTTTTCAGTGCATATTGTGTTTTAGATCCATAAAAATCCAATCTGAGACATTAAGAGTGAATCATGCATGAGTTGTGAGTTTCTTAAGGAAGGAAGTGGTGTGATTTAGGTGTTGGTGACCTTTACAGCCATGCATAGGCTTAAAGTCACCGACTTTATGGATTGAGATGCTTTAGAGTGATCGGATCTGGTGTTTGAGCTCGTGTCGTACCGATTAAGAGAAAAATCACAAAGTTGGAAAAACTAGGACATACGCTAGGCGTAATCCCAGTACGCGCAACGTAGGGGTCGTGTGTCCCCGATTCTGTATAGCATCCGAGTACGCCCAGCGTACAGATCTTGTACGCACCGCGTACTCCATAGGGTTGACTTTTGTTGACTTTTACGGTTTAGTCAACAAGTGGACCTTTGGACCATTGGAGGGGTAGAATGGTCTTTTACCCTTCTGAGTGATTATAGGAAGGGACTAGTCTAGCCTTTGAGAGCCATTTATAATTAGAAGTGAATTATGTATGTTTTTAGGTAGAGGCTAGATCAGTGTTTCGAGTTCGAGATCTTCCGAGTTTACCTGTGGTGAGTCTTCTCACTATACATTACCTAGGGTGGTATCAATGTTTGAACCGGAAGGTCATGCATGTTTGCTTGAGATTATATGTTTTTGTGATTATGTATGCTATGTGCTATTTTGACCGGGTCGGAGGGTCCAACGATTTCTAAGGCCAGAGGGTTCTCAACCAGACCGGACCGGAGGGTCCAACGAGCTACGAGATTGGAGGGTCCCGCTGAGACACATTGATCAGAGGGTCGTACTGAGCATAACCTCAAGTGGCAAATTGTTGTATGTGGTATTTTGGGGAACTCACTAGGCATTCGTTCTTACCTTGTTATGTGTTATGTGTTTCAGGTACCTCAGAGGATCGCGGGAAGGAACCGGTGTGATTTTACACACACTACACACACTTTTAATTTGGAGCTATATCTATGGATCCTGGATTTGAACAATTGTTTTGAAAACTTGTTAATTGGTTTTTGGATATTTAATGATGAGACATATGTTTTATGAATATTAAAAATGAAAAATTTGGTTTGAAATTTCTGGTCATTACAAGTTGGTATCAGAGCCTTGGTTTGAGGGATTCAGATACACCTTCGGGCATATCTGGACTCAAACTGAGGATTTGAGAAAAGTTTTCAAAAAGAAACAATTTTTCTAAAAAGAGAAAAGGATTTCCAGAAAGAGGGGAAAAGAGCAGTGTGTACAATCAGCCAACGCCTGAACGGTGATTTCCCAAAATACCCTTACGTTATGTTGTTATGAGATGTGTTATGCATGCTAGAGTAGGCTTGGCAAATCATATCTTAGGACTAGGGTGGCCTGATATGTGAAGCCTTAGCCTAGGAGTTTATGCTGCTGTGAGTGGCTTTGAGTGCATGTAGGTAGCAGAGAGTAGCTTGTGAGAAGTCTGCTTTAGTGTAGGATGAATTCAGGGGGTATAGAGTACTTGCGAATTGGGATCCTAGGAGGAGAAATTGGTGTGGATATGGATACGGTGTGGAATGTAGTATTGGTCCCGTACTACTGAAAGCACTGGATCGGTAAACATTCCAAGTAAGAATCCTTAGGGTGCTATGGAACAAGTAGGAACGGTTGATCGAGTGTGAGTAATCTTGGTCGAGTCTCTGATTATTTTATGTCATATTTCAGAGGCATCATGGTGGGAATGCGCCACAGTCCATGAGGTAGTGATACCAGTGGTACTAGTGATGAGGAGATCCGTAGGATGATTCACGAGGAGGTGGCCACTCGAGCTGAGATATCGGAGATGTTTGGGTCTATCAAGACCACGCTGACTGAGACATTCAACGAGCGATATGCTGCTCTGACCGAGGCTGCTGCTGCTGCAGCTACCGTAACTTTCATCGCTGCTAGGCCATAGGGGATGACTCGTTGCTGTACCGAGAGTTCAGCAACACGAAGACACCAGAGTTTGACGGGACGCAGGAACCGATTGCTGCTCTGAGATGGATCTCTGACATTGAGGGGTGTTTCTAAACTTGTTCCTGCTCGGAACATTTATGTAACACCCCGTTCCTAAGAGTACCTAATTGTGAGTCCCCGGGATTTAAGAGAAATGATATTTTGGTCATCTTGTGGGAAAAGTAGAAAAGGAGGGGCAAGTATGAAATATGGGGACTCGCCGAGTACGCCCAGCGTAAGCTGGGATTACGCTCAGCATAATTGGGTAAGTGACGCGGGTGCAAGGTTGAGTACGCCCAGCGTACTCTCAGAGTTCTAAAACCCTAAAATTAGGGTCAGCCACTATATAAGGAACATGTTGGTGCATACCCTAGCCTCCATAAGCTCTCCCTTAACCTCATAAACCCTAGAAACCCGTATTCCCTCCATTGTTGGGTGTGTTTGGCCTTGGAAAGCTCATTTTGGCAAAAGAAAAGCTAGAAGAAGAAAGGAGAAGTTGTCAAAGAAGGAAAGGAATGATTGGAGCTTGTAGATCTGAAGAGATATCATCCTTTGGAGCTTATTTGAGGTATAAAGCTTCTTGCTTGCCATTTATTTTGCATAGATCTATGTGTTGTGAAGCTTTGACACCATTCTTGTCCCAAAAGTCCTCATCTTGTTGCATGTTTCGAGTTGGTCAAGATTATCTGTCCTTTCAGACCTTAGGAGAGGTCTTGAGTGAGAAAAATGAGGTCCCAAGGGATGAGGTTGTTCTATGTGTGAGATAAGTGGGTCTTAATGGATTAAGACCTTGGATTAATAGCTTTATGGATGTCCCAAATGATAAAGTTTGAGACTTTATGAATCTTAGGCATATTTGGCCCAGGGATCTGAAGTTTGGGCTTAAGAGCTTAAGCCATTAAGAAGTTATAAGGACTTAATGAGTAGCGAAGTTACGCCCCGCGTAACATGTGGGTACGCCCCACGTAGCGAGTCAGTGCCCCAATCCCCTGTTGCGAATCAGCGTGTACGCCCAGCGTACTCCCTCTATTGGGTTTTCATTTTGGGCCTTAGGGTTTGGGCTGTTATTTGGGCTGCTGGATTTTGGGCCATGACTGGATATTATGGTTAGAGTATTTTGGGCCCATTGGTTGTTAAGGATCATGTGTTTAGGCTCATTTGGTGAGGTGGGCCCAATTTAGTAAATTGGGCCAATAATGGGCTTTGTTTTGGACTTCTGGACTTTGGGCCATTGGTGGGCTTAGGAGCTTACCTAGTGTTGGGCTGGATTGAGTTAGGAGTAAAATGGTCAATTTACCCTTATAAGAGTATTATGCTTTGCCTAATGTTTATTTGTGCTATGTTGGCTAGTTCAGGATTTTCGGTGAGTCGGTGATTCGAGAATCTACATCTTCAGTTTAGAGTTTCGGCAGTGCGAGGTGAGTTATCCTCACTATATCGACAGGTTCTAAGGCACCAAGGCCGGCCCTTTATCGGATTGAGATCCGGGTATTTGTTGTTATGTTATTGCTTTGATATGTTTGCATCCTGGTAGCTAGGATGGTATATGTTAGAGACCTGGTTAAGGTCGGTTCCCTGATATGTAGGGTGATGCTATGCTAGTGACCGGTTAGGTTGATATCCTGGTTAGGATGATGATATGTCATGTGATCTGTTTGATCGGCTTGTTGACTGTGAATTCTTATATGATTGTATGTTTATGTGCACATGGTTGTTTGGACTGGAGTTGGGTTGAGGCGGGTCCTGCTTTGTGCTGTAGGCCAAGATACCCAGGGCAGACCGGTTGTCCCGAAGGCCCAGCGAACGGTCCGGATAAGCTGTAGGCCCCAAGAGGGCGGACCAGACGTGTCGAGGCTCGGAGAGTGGATCAGGCCGACTGAAGGCCCAGTACGGGCGGACCAGTCATACTGTAGACTCAGAGAGTGGACCAGGTGGATTGAAGGCCCGGTACGGGTGGTCCAATCACACTGCAGACTCGATGTATATGGCTAGACTCGGAGGGTGGACCAGGTAGACTGTTGGCCGATGCGGAGGACCAGTCTCACAGTAGACCCGAAGTGTATGGTTGTTCTGTGTTCTATTATGTTATGTATGCTATGTATGATATGGGCCGGAAGGCACTATGTTATGGGCCGGAAGGCATTATGATTTGGGCCGGAAGGCACTATGTTATGGGACAGAAGGCATTATGATTTGGACCGGAAGGTCGTAGCCTGGAAAGGCGTATGTGTGGTTGGTATTTTGGGGATATCTCACTAAGCTTTCGGGCTTACAGTTGTGCTTTAATGTTTTTCAGGTTCTTCAGGAGACCGTGGCAAGGCGAAAGTGTGATCGTACCGCTCCTCATGTTTATGTTGTGATGTGATTCTGGGAATACTCTAAATAAACTGTATTGAAAACCTTTTTGTAATAATTTAATGAAATCAGGTTGTTTTGGAAAAGTTTAAATTGGTTGGAATTTTTCGGTCGTTACAAGTTGGTATCAGAGCCTTGGTTTGAGTGAATTGGAGGAACACTCGTGTGACTCCAGTCTCAAATCAAGGAGAGTTTTCAAAAGAGAATTTAAAATGGTTTTCAAAATGAGTAAAGGAGGACGTGGAGGTACGATCAGCCGGAGCTAGTAAGTAACCCCAAAATACCATACATGATATTTGTTTTTGAGCTTTGATAGAACAGCATGCTAGTGCTAGGCTAGGGATCTTCAGGATTTCATGATAGTGTTGCCTGATTTTTGATGCCTGTTAGCCTAGAGTTTCCTTGTGGGAGATTTCCAGTGTTCCTCTAGTAGCGAGGGTTGAGCGTTTGTTACGCATGTTTTCACTAGGGTGTTGTGGTAGTACTTCATAAAAATATGGGTAGGTGTGGAAGGTAGTATGGGCCCGTACTACTGAAAGCACAGGACCCATACGCGTATCAGGGAAACCATGACCTCTAGGTTTGGGTTGAGAGTTGGTTCCCGGGATAGTGGGAAGAATCTGAGATTTTAAGGTGTTTTTCAGTATGTAGATTCCGAGGCATGCTGGGAGTGGATCCGGGTCAAGATCGGGAGCAGGAGAGGGAGTTCCGGGCGGGTCAGTACCGCCCGAGGTTATTGGTCAGATGAGCACATGCGAGTTGGATGCGAGGATTCGTGAGATCCTGCGTGATGAGATTGCTGCGTTGTTCCGGGCTGAGTTGCTGGAACTGTTTGGGTCGATCAAGACCGCCATGGTTGATTATTTTGATGAGCACTATGCAGCTCTCACAGAGACGGCTACCACGGCAGCTACATCGGCTGTAGCAGCGGCAGGGGGAGGAGCTGGTCAGGGTTTTCAGTATCGGGACTTCAATAATACAAAGCCTGCCACCTTTGATGGAGTTCAGGACCCGATTGTTGCTATGAGATGGTTATCGGATGTGGAGGGGTGTTTCTTCATGTGTTCATGCCCTGCTGATCAGACGGTGAGGTGTGCCCTGAACCTGTTGAGGCTCGGGGCGAAGGATTGGTGGAGATTGACCACGGGGTCATATTCGGATGCGCAGAGGGATGCAGTTTCATGGGATCAGTTCAGAGAAATGTTCAGCACTTGTTATGTTCCGCAGGTTGACAGAGAGAGATTGGCTCAGGAGTTCCTGGAGTTAAAGCAGGGTTCGGAGTCGGTAACTGAGATCACCAGGATGTTCACTGAGAGGGCAATATTTTGCCTTGAGTTCGCTTCGGAGCAGGCTCAGATGTCCCGATATCTGAGTATGCTCAAGAGAGATATCAGACAGTTTGTGTCTACGCAGAGGTGCGAGACTTTGTTGGAGTTGCAGGAGGCCGCCAGGCGGTGTGAGTTGGAGATTAAGCTGCAGTTGCGTGAGCTGAGGCAGGCTCCGGTGCAGTCGCAGCCGGCGCCAAAACGGTCCAAGACCGTTGATTCTAGAGTGGGAGATCTGAGTAGCCACACTTGTGGGAAGTGTAGGAGGATTCACACCGGAGTTTGTAGGTCCGGTGGTGCATGCCGCAAGTGCGGAAAGGAGGGGAACTATGCGAGGGATTGTCGGCAGTCAGCGCCGGTTCGGGATTTGAGGATTTGTTATCATTGTCATCAGGTTGGACATTTGAGGGTCAACTGTCCACAACTCGCTGCACGACCGGTGCAGGCTCCAGCACCGGGCACTTTGAGGAACACGGGTGGAGGTCAGGGTGGAGCGGAGCCCCTAAGGGCTCAGGGCCGTGCTTTTCAGCTTACAGCAGAGGAGGTCAGAGCAGTGCCGGATGCAGCCGCGGGTATGTTTCTTTCTTGATGTCTTGTTATCTTATGATTATTGTGGAGTAGTGTTTATCTGCTACTCTCATTGTGTGGTTTTCGGTGTGGTATTTGTTGTTCTTTGAGGGTTATGGTTTGGTTATGGATTAGTGTTGGGAATTTCGTTGGTTATCATTCATGGGGGTTATTAGTGGAAATATGGTGTCTGGTTTGAGGGATGGGTAGCATCTGCATTCTGAGGAATGGTTAGCTGCAGATTGAGTTTCTTTTGAGCTTGGGTCGATCAGCATTGATATGTGTTATTGTGAAGGGTCTTTGCACTTGCGGGTCGCAGTTCGCGTGTAAGTGATTGTGTTGTGTAAGGTTGTTGAGGGAGGTCGATGATGGCGATCGGTGATTTTTAGTCAGTACTATAAGTGGAGGAGAATTGGAAAATTCTCCGAAAGATCGATGAACATTGGAGGATGTTTAGCTGCTTGGGATTAAGCAGTGTTCTGTCAGCCAAAAGGGTAGGCTGGTATGAGTAAGTGGCAGGCATGCGGGGCGAGATACAGACCTAGGACATTTGATTGTGGAGGGCCTGAGATCAGGCCGGGATTGAGTATGTATGATGGAGATAGAGTTCGGAACCCCTAGAGGGCTAGAACAGTATGCATGGGAGGGTTTCCCTGAGAGATAGCTTGGAATGATGGATGCTAGTGGAGCGGTCTGGATAGACTGAAGGCCGGTAGGCGTACCAGTCAGGCCGAAGGCTTAGAGAACGGTCCAGCTAGGCTGAAGGCCCTGGAGGGCGGTCCAGATTGGCTGAAGGTTCTGAGAGTGGTCCAGATTGGCTGAAGGCCTGGTAAGGCGGTCCAGTCGTGCTGAAGACTTTGCAGGTATTGTTAGATCGGTTCGAGGAAATGGATTGAGTATGTCGCGATGTGTTAGCATTGGAAGGTCTAGCCCTGGGTATTGATCTCGATTAGTGGAGATGGTGCATGGACTCGATAGTCCTTGCGAGCAGATTCAGAGCATGTGTATTGCATGGATAGCAGTTATGCTATAAGGGAGTGATGTAGCATCGGCCGAGTACCGTGGCACTTGTCGCAATGACAAGGCGGCCAAGTGGATTCCCTTGGTAGGGAAAGAGAGAGGAATATAGTTTCGAGAGGGAGTGTAAATTCACGGAAGTGAAAGCGACAGCGCAGAGTTGTGATTGGAGTGATCCAATTAGGGTCTTTGAGCAGCATGATTGCGACAGGGGTATGGAATCGCATCCGGATGGGATGTCTGCAGAGGTTGCGGAAGGATTTCCGCGAGGGTAGAGCCAAGAGGCTCGGAAAGGATGCTGGGAGGGAGTCTTGAATTTCCAGTTTGATTCTGATTGAGGAAATGTGTATGTAGTGGTGATTCATCCTGGGGGATGTTTGGAGGTGTCGTTAGTGGGGCGGGGTTTCCCATTCCGAGGGTACTAGAGCTAGTTTAGCATGTGCATGCGATTGCTAGAGGAGAACTCATGGGAGTTACTCGGAGACTGAAGAATGTGTCCTTCTGTCAGTATGGAGTGGATAGTATTGGACTCAGATCGGGAACCCGGTGGTTCAAGGTTATATCTAGCTCGTAAGAGCCAAGTGATTGTTGTGATAAGGATCGAGGAAGTGCCATGGAATGGTACTCGGTCGATAAGTGTGGAGCCTGATAGGTGTGGTTATCAGAGGGTGAAGCCGGTGGCCGGCTTGAGGCGGTAGTCAGGACACCGCTAGAAAGGAGAAAATGAGTTTCGGGTTTCGATGGTTGTGTCTTGAGGAACCTGGTTGGGTTAATGCTAGGTGGTGCGTGGTGGGAGAAGTTCTAGAGTAGAGGTGCCGAGGGCATCGAGGGCGAAGCCTAATTTAAGTGGGGGAAAATTGTAACACCCCGTTCCTAAGAGTACCTAATTGTGAGTCCCCGGGATTTGAGAGAAATGATATTTTGGTCATCTTGTGGGAAAAAGTAGAAAAGGAGGGGCAAGTATGAAATTTGGGGACTCGCCGAGTATGCCCAGCGTAAGCTGGGATTACGCCGAGCGTAATTGGGTAAGTGACGCGAGTGCAAGGTTAAGTACGCCCAGCGTACTCTCAGAGTTCTAAAACCCTAAATTTAGGGTCAGCCACTATATAAGGAACATGTTGGTGCATACCCTAACATCCATAAGCTCTCCCTTAACCTCAGATACCCTAGAAACCCGTATTCCCTCCATTGTTAGGTGTGTTTGGCCTTGGAAAGCTCATTTTGGCAAAAGAAAAGCTAGAAGAAGAAAGGAGAAGTTGTTAAAGAAGGAAAGGAACGATTGGAGGTTGTAGATCTGAAGAGATATCATCCTTTGGAACTTATTTGAGGTATAAAGCTTCTTGCTTGCCATTTATTTTGCATAGATCTATGTGTTGTGAAGCTTTGACACCATTCTTGTCCCAAAAGTCCTCATCTTGTTGCATGTTTCGAGTTGGCCAAGATTATCTGTCCATTCAGACCTTAGGAGAGGTCTTGAGTGAGAAAAATGAGGTCCCAAGGGCTGAGGTTGTTCTATGTGTGAGATAAGTGGGTATTAATGGATTAAGACCTTGGATTAAGAGCTTTATGGACATCCCAAATGATAAAGTTTGAGACTTTATGAATCTTAGGCATATTTGGCCTAGGGATCTGAAGTTTAGGCTTAAGAGCTTAAGCCGTTAAGAAGTTATAAGGACTTAATGAGTAGCGAAGTTACGCCCCGCGTAACATGTGAGTACACCCCGCGTAGCGAGTCAGTGCCCCGATCCCCTGTTGCGTACTCCCTTTGTTGGGTTTTCATTTTGGGCCTTAGGGTTTGGGTTGTTATTTGGGCTGCTGGATTTTGGGCCGTGACTGGATATTATGGTTAGAGTATTTTGGGCCCATTGGTTGTTAAGGATCATGATTTTAGGCCCATTTGGTGAGGTGGGCCCAATTTAGTAAATTGGGCCAATAATGGGCTTTGTTTTGGACTTCTGGACTTTGGGCCATTGGTGGGCTTGGGAGCTTACCTAGTGTTGGGCCGGATTGAGTTAGGGGTAAAATGGTCAATTTAACCTTAAAAGGGTATTGTGCTTGGCCTAATGTTTATTTGTGCTATGTTGGCTAGTTCGGGATTTTCGTTGAGTCGGTGATTCGAGAATCTGCTTCTTCAGTTCAGAGTTTCGGCAGTGCGAGGTGAGTTATCCTCACTATATCGACAGGGTCTAAGGCACCAAGGCTGGCCCTTTATCAGATTGAGATCCGGGTATTTGTTGTTATGTTATTGCTTTGATATGTTTGCATCCTGGTAGCTAGGATGGTATATGTTAGAGACCTGGTTAAGGTCGGTTCCCTGATATGTAGGGTGATGCTATGCTAGTGACCGGTTAGGTTGATATCCTGGTTAGGATGATGATATGTCATGTGATCTGTTTGATCGGCTTGTTGACTGTGAATTCTTATATGATTGTATGTTTATGTGCACATGGTTGTTTGGACTGTAGTTGAATTGAGGCGGGTCCTGCTTTGTGTTGTAGGCCAAGATACCCAGGGCGGACCGGTTGTCCCGAAGGCCCAGCGAGCGGTCCGGATAGGCTGTAGGCCCCAAGAGGGCGGACCAGACGTGCCGAGGCTCGGAGAGTGGACCAGGCCGACTGAAGGCCCGGTGCGGGCGGATCAGTCACACTGTAGACTCAGAGAGTGGACCAGGTGGATTGAAGGCCCGGTGCGGGCGGACCAATCACAATGCAGACTCGATGTATATGGCTAGACTCGGAGGGTGGACCAGGTGGACTGTTGGCCGGTGCGGCGGACCAGTCTCATAGTAGACCCGAAGTGCATGGCTGTTCTGTGTTCTGTTATGTTATGTATGCTATGTATGATATGGGCCGGAAGGCACTATTTTATGGGCCAGAAGGCATTATGATTTGGGTCGGAAGGCATTATGATTTGGACCGGAAGGTCGTAGCCTGGAAAGGCGTATGTGTGGTTGGTATTTTGGGGATATCTCACTGAGCTTTCGGGCTTACAGTTGTGGTTTAATGTTTTTCAGGTTCTTCAGGAGACCGTGGCAAGGCGAAGGCTTGATCGTACTGCTCCTCATGTTTATGTTGTGATGTGATTCTGGAAATACTCTAAATAAATTGTATTGAAAACCTTTTTGTAATAATTTAATGAAATCGGGTTGTTTTTGAAAAGTTTAAATTGGTTGGAATTTTTCGGTCGTTACAATTTGAGGGTACGGTTCGCGCTGAACCAGCTTCGCTTGGGAGCGAAGGAGTGGTAGAAATTTGTGACAACTGACTTTACTACCGCAGAGATGACCGCAGTGACTTGGGAGAGGTTCACCGCTATGTTTCGAGATGAGTATGTTCCCCCGGTGGAGAGGGAGTGATTGGCCTAGGAGTTCTTGTCCCTCAAGCAGGGGACCGAGTCTTTGACTGTGATCACGCGGATGTTTCATGAGAGGGCGTTATTTTGTCCTGGGCACGTGTCTTCTGAGCAGGCGCATATGAGCCGATATCTAAGCATACCGAGGAGAGACATTCGTGAGTTCATGGCGAACTCGTCATTCTTGATATTTTCCGAGCTCTAGACAAATGCTCGGAAGAGGAAGATTGAGCTAGAGACTCAGGCCATGGAGGAGGCGGAGTCTCAGAGGAGGGATAGGCGGCCAGCACAGTCTCAGCCGGCAGCCAAGTGGGCAAAGCCCGCTGATTCGAGACCGGGAGGTCAGAAGGGCCGCACTTCTGGGAAGTGCGACAAGAGCCATGATGGGTTGTGTAGGTCAGGTGTGTGTTACAAGTGTGCGAAGGACGGGCATATCGTGAGGGATTTCCCTAAGGTATTTTCGGTTTGCTTCCATTGCAAACAGACTGGCCATAGGAAGGCCGAGTGCCCGCAGTTGATTCAGGGATCAGCTCAGTGATCTGCGCCTTCTACCACTCGAGCTACAGAGAGTCGGCCCATGAAGGCCGAGGCGCCGAAGGCTCGTGAAATAGCCTCCCAGTTGACCGCGGAGGAGGTCCGTGCAACACCTGATGTTGTGGCTAGTATGTGATCTTTTGCTTATTCTTTTGGTTATATATATGGTGCTTATATGTGATATGTTTAGGTACTTTTCTTGTGAATCCTGTACCTGCTGTTGTGTTGTTTGACTCGGGTGCGAGTCGATCTTTCGTATCACTAGCATTTAGTCATCATATCAGTGTTCGACGTGAGGTATTGAGTCGACCTCTGATAGTCTCCATTGCTGATGAGCATGTTATTTTTGCCAATGATGTGATCCGGGGATGTGTGCTTGAGATTTTTGGAGTCGAGTTTCCGATTGATTTGGTACCTATCGTGATAGGGGATGTCTGTGTCATCGCGGGCATGGACTGGTTGAGCCAATTTGGGGCCATGATCGACTATGAGCGACAGCTGGTGAACATCTGAAACCATAGTGGGGAAGTACTTTCAGTGTTCGGCGAGGGTACCCAGTCTGGGTTAGCATTTTGTTCGGCTGCTAGAGTGAGGCAGAGCTTGCAACAAGGTTGCATGGGCTTTCTGGCGTATGTGTCAGATACGCGGGATATTTTGGAGAGATCGAGTTCTATCGCTGAGGTTCTGGTAGTTAGCGAGTTTTTGGACATTTTCCCCGAGGAGTTACCGGGTGTGCCTCCTATGATGCAGGTGGAGTTGCGTATTGATTTGCTTCCTGGGGCGGCACCTACCACCAAGGCACCCTATCGCCTTGCGCCTCTAGAGATGCAGGAGTTATTCTAGCAGCTTCAGGAGCTGTTGGGAAAGGGATTTATCCAGCCGAGTAGCTCGCCGTGGGGAGCGCCGATCCTTTTTGTTAAGAAGAAGGATGGTTCATACCGGATGTGCATTGATTACTGGGAGTTCAACAGATTAACGGTCAAGAACCTTTATCCATTGTCGAGGATCGACGATCTGTTCGATCAATTGCAGGGTGCATCTTGGTTCTCCAAGATCGATTTGACGTCTGGTTATCATCAGATGATAGTTCGCGAGGAAGATATTCTGAAGACAACATTTAGAACTCGTTATGGGCATTACGAGTTGGTGGTGATGTCCTTTGGGCTCACCAATGCACCAGCAACGTTCATGGATCTCATGAACCGGGTATGCAAACCTATGTTGGATCGTTCGGTGATCGTGTTCATTGACGATATTTTGGTATATTCGAGGTCTAGAGAGCAGCATGAGGAGCATTTGAGAGAGGTTCTCGGAGTATAGAGATCGGAGAGGCTTTATGCCAAATTCTCCAAGTGTGATTTCTAGTTACGAGAGGTCCAGTTCTTGGGACACCTCGTAAATCAGAATAGGATTTTGGTCGACCCGGCCAAAATTGAGGCGGTTATGAGTTGGGAGGTGCCGAGATCCCCCATCGAGATCAGGAGTTTTCTAGGGTTAGCCAGCTACTACCGGAGGTTTATCAGAGATTTCTCCAAGATTGTTGTTCCTCTCACCAAGTTGACCCAAAAGGGCGTTGTTTTGGTTTGGGGTCCCGACCAGCCGACCTCGTTTGAGACTCTTCGCCAGAGGTTGTACGAAGCTCCAGTGTTAGCTCTTTCTAAGGGAATGGAGGATTTCCTGGTTTACTGTGATGCATCTATATCCGAGTTAGATGCGGTGGTTATGCAGAGGGGGCACGCTATAGCATATGCATCGAGGCAGCTGAAGCCTCATGAGACGAGGTATCCCAGTCACGATTTGGAGTTGGGGGCAGTGGTATTCGCCCTCAAGATCTGACGCCATTACTCGTACGGGGTTCGGTGTACCATTCACACGGACCATAAGAGCTTGAAGTATCTGATGGACCACCCTAACTTGAATATGCGGCAGAGGAGATGGTTGGACGTGGTAAAAGATTACGATTGTGAGATTCTCTACCACCCGGGCAAGGCTAACGTGGTAGCTGATGCCTTGAGCCGCAAGGCGGAGAGTGCCCCGATTCAGGATTTATGCATGAGGATGGCTGTGATGACTCCGGTGTTGGATACCATTCAAGAGGCCCAGGCGGAGGCCGTGAGACAAGAGAACCACACGAAGGAGCAGGTGGTTGGGCAAGTATCCGAGTATGTGACGGATAGCCGGGGACTTATGACCTTTTGAGGTCGGGTTTGGGTGCCTTATACAGGCGGATCTCATAGCATTTTGATGGAGGAGACGCATATATCGAGATTTTCAATCCATCCTAGGGCCACTAAGATGTATTTGGATCTGAAGAGAGACTATTGGTGGCCCTATATGAAGAGGGATGTAGCATGGATAGTAGAGAGGTGTATGACCTGCCATCGGGTCAAGGCTGAGCACCAGCGTCCTCATCGTCCATTGCAACCTTTGGAGATTCCCCAGTGGAAGTGGGAGCAGATCTCGATGGACTTTATCACCAAATTCCCAAGGACGGCGTGGGGAGTTGATGCGATCTGGGTGATCGTGGATCGGTTGACGAAAAATGGTCACTTCCTTGCTATTAGTGAGAGCTCTTCTGCTGAGAGGTTGGCAGAGATATATGTGCGAGAGGTGGTAGCTCGGCATGGAGTGCCGACGTCCATAGTTTCGGATCGGGATGTGCGTTTCACGTCCAGATTCTGGAATAAGTTCCATGAAGAGTTGGGAACGCGATTATATTTTAGTACCGCCTACCACCCACATACAAACGGACAGAGTGAGCAGACGATTCAGATGCTCGAGGACATGCTTCGGACATGTGTTATGGATTTCAGTGGGATTTGGGACCCATACCTACCTTTGGTTGAGTTTTCCTATAACAACGACCATCACTCGAGCATCGGTATGCCTCCCTTTGATCTTCTTTATGGGAGGAGGTGTCGTACTCCCATTTGTTGGGGGAAAGGTGGGGCAGAGAGTTATGGGAGGCACTGAGATAGTGTTGAAGATGACTGAGCAGATTCAGCAGGTCCGACAGAGGTTGCAAACGACCCAGAGCTGTCAGAAGAGTTATGCAGACAGACGGCGATCCGAGCTTGAGTTCCAGATCGGAGATTTTGTGCTTTTGAAAGTTTCTCCGTGAAAAGGAGTAATTCGGTTTAGGAAGTGCGGCAAGTTGGGGCCTCGGTATATTGGACCTTTCAGGGTGATTGCCAGGGTAGGCAAGGTAGCATATCAGCTGAAGCTACCTGAGGAGTTGATCCAGATTCATAGCACCTTCTACGTGTCCCAGTTACGGAAGTGTGTGGCTGATGAGATGACAGTAGTTCAATTAGAAGACGTTCAGGTGGGTGCGAGCCTGAATTACATCGAGAGGCCAATCGTAATCCTAGATCGGAAGGTGAAGGCTCTAAGGAACAAGGATGTGCCTATGGTTCAGGTCCAATGACAACATCAGAGGGGGTCCAATTTGACTTTGGAACCAGAATCGAAGATGCGGGAGCAGTACCCCGAGTTATTTGCGGAGCAAGACTTCGAGGGCGAAGTCTGATTCTAGTGGGGGAGAATTGTAACATCCTGAAATCAGGTATATCCCCTTGGCCCTTCTTTTTCCCTAAGTTGTCAAATTTACTCCTTGAAATTTAGGCGAAGGATAGATCAGTGTTTCGAGTTCGAGATCGTCCGAGTTTACCCGAGGTGAGTCTTCTCACTCTACATTACCTAGGGTGGTATCTATGTTTGGACCGAAAGGTCATGCGTGTTTCCTTGAGATTATGTGTTTTTGTAATTATGTATGCTATGTGCTATTTTGACCGGACTGGAGGGTCCAACGATTTTTGAGGCCTAAGGGTTCTCAACCAGACGGGACCGGAGGGTCCAACGAGCTAGACCGGACCAGAGGGTCCAACGAGCTACGGGACTGGAGGGTCCCGCTGAGACACATTAACCAGAGGATCGTACTGAGTATAGCCTCGAGTGACAAATTGTTGTATGTGGTATTTTGGGGAACTCACTAGGGATTCGTGCTTACCGTGTTATGTGTTATGTGTTTCAGGTACCTCAGAGGATAGCAGGAAGGTACCGGTATGACTGTACACACACTTTTGATTTGGAGCTATATTTGTGGATCCTGGATTTGAACAATTGTTTTGAAAACTTGTTAATTGGTTTTTGGATATTTAATGATGATACATATGTGATATGAATATTGAAAATGAAAAATTTGGTTTGAAATTTCTTGTCGTTACAGTTTAATCGATTCTTTAAACATGTCTTACAATGGAAATTGTTTTACTATTGCAGATTTTTTTTTGAATTTTACCCTACTTTGAACCACCTTAAAAGCTTCATACAAGCTCGAAATGATGCAATTTTTTTTTTCAAACTGTACTCTTCTGTTTTGTCTACGTTTTAGAATTAAAAAACAGGTTAATTGTTTAAGTTTTGGTTGGGTTATACAACCACAAACAGGGGATGTTATGATTATTGTATGATATTTCAACACTTTTTTATAAATTTTGTCGAACTTTGAACCATCATTAAAGCTTCATACAAGCTCGCAATGATGCGATTTTTTTTTCAAACTGTACTCCTCTGTCTTGTCTACCTTGCAGAATAAAAAAATAGCTTAATTGTTTAGGTTTTGGTTGAGTTAGACAACCACAAAGGGGGTTGTTATGAATGTTGTAAGATATTTCAGCACTTTTAATAAATTTTGTCCAACTTTGAACCATCATAAAAGCTTCATACAAACTCAGAATGATGCGATTTTTTTTCAAACTATACTCCTTTGTCTTACCTACATTTAAGCATCTAAAAACAACTTAAATGGTTAAGTTTTGGTTGATTTAGACAGCCCCAAACAGGGGTTGCGATGTTACTGTATGATATTTCAGCACTTTTCATAAATTTTGTCCAACTTTGAACCATCATAAGAGCGTCATACAAGCTCAGAATGATGCGATTTTTTTTTTCAAACTGTACTCCTCTTTCTTGTGTACATTTTAGAATGAAAAGCAGCTTAATTGGTTAAGTTTTGGTTGAGTTAGACAGCCACAAACTTAACCAATTAAGTTGAATTACTTTTTCAAGCCCCAAAGTTAATTGTTAAGTTGAATTACTATTTCAAGCATCTATTATGTAAACTTTTTTGTAGACATGGTAGGGCGAAACAAACACACAAGGACTATTGAAGAGGATGCAAGGTTAATTGAAGCATTGTTGGAGTTACGTGTATGCGGAAAGTATGATGGTGCCGACAACGGACTCAAACCCGGTTATTTGAAGGCAGTGCAACAATTACTAGATGTAAGTCTTCATAACTCATGTTTGAAAGCAGAGCCTCAAATTAAATCGAGGATGAAGTGATGAAAAAACTATTTCAACATTGTGCACAACATGGTATATGGAATAAACACGAGTGGATTCGGCTGAGATACGGATAACTGTTGTGTTACTACCGATGCTGAAATTTGGGATGAGTACATAAAGGTAATATAATGATTATGTTTGTAGCATTTTTGGCAGTATTAAAACATATTGTAAATGAATATTAACCAATTAATTTTGTGCCATTCTTCTAGATTCATAAAGGTGCTACATGTTTTCACGATAAACCAATTCCCCAATTTGATAACCTATGTAAATCTTCGAGAAGGATAGAGCTATTGTTCATGGAGCTACTGATCTTGGTGAAAATGTGACTAAACAGACACAAAGAAACTCACCTTTTGATATGGAAGGGTTGGAAGAGATTGTTGAAGAGATGCAACAAACTTCTCATGTCAATTGTAAACGCAAAAGGCCTCCAACGGATGACATGGAAAGCTCTTATAAGAAAGCAGTGAAAGAAATGAAAGAGTGTTTCAAGGAGGTTGGTGAAAAACTTAATGAACCAATATAGGACGGCAAGAAAATAAGGAAGCATGTGATATGATAGATAAAGTTATCGAAGATGTACAACACATGCCAAATATCAATGTCAAACAGCGAATTAAGGTGATTAACATGTTTAGCAAACATCAATTTCATGCCCGAGCGTTTTTTAAGATGACAGAAGAAGAAAAGATATGTTACATGGTAATAACTGGGGATGGCTCAATATCATGATTAGGTTATTTTAAGTTATGTTTTTTTTAGTTTTTATGAATATTGAAGTTGACTCTTTGCACATTCTGTATTATACATAGTTATGTTTTTTAGTTGTTAGGAATATTGAATTATACTTTTTGCATATATCCTACATTGGACATAGTTTTTGAATAGTATGATTTGCATATTTCTTTAAAATCTATTTATAAGTTACTCTTTTGATATTAGAAATATGTTTTCCAATACAAGATGTATACAAAATAATATTAATTGATTAGAAAATAAATTATTTAGTAACAATTAATTTTAAAATAAAATACATAAAAAACATAAAAGATGCATATTTTGACTAATTAAGATGTACATCATAATGCAATTTTATAAAAAATTTTGTTGAAAATGAATAAACAAGGTAAAAAAACTCATTTCTATTTCATTGATTCTCAAAAACATTTCTATAGTGGATTCTCAGTTCTACCAAATAGGAGAGTCAATTCTATTTCTCCAACTTAATTCTGTTTCTCTACATTCCCATTCTCTACAACAATTTTATTTCTCTGTACCAAATGCATCCTAATAAATTTTATCTTAGCCACTGGTGAGAAGGTCTCATCATAGTTAATCCCTTGGGTTTGAGTAAATCCCTTCGCAACCAGTCGTACGTTGAAGGTATATACCTTTCGATCCATGTTAGTCTTATTCTTGAAGATCCATTTGCACCTGAATGTGTTGCGAACGGGTACATGATCAACCAAATTCCAAACTTGGTTATCGTATATATAATTGATCTCGCTGTCCATTGCCTATTTCCACTTAGCAGCCTCAGGGCCCGCTATTGCTTCCTTGTAGTTAGCTAGTTCTTCCAAATTTACCAATATATGATCATTGATAAACGTATCACCATCTGTAGTTATATGGAAACCATAAAACTGTGGTGACATGCTAATTCTACTGGAATGACGAAGAGGTAATGAATTGTCAATCGGTTCAGTTGTAATTTCTTCCTCTGGTTGAACGCCAGTGTCTTCTAAGGTTCCTTTATTGGCTGACTCTTAAATCTCTTTAAGGTCAATTGTTCTCCTACTATCTTGTTTTCATATGAGATCTCTCTCATGAAAGACTCCTCTTCATGCTACAAAAAACATGTTTTCACTAGGTTTGTAGAATAAGTATCCAGAAAATTTTGTGAGTAGCCAGTGAAAATACATTTCTCACTTCTACCTTCTAGCTTATCATGAGCCTCTCATATAACGAAAGCTTCACAATCCTAGACTTTGATATTTGCTAACATGGGAAATTTCCCTGTCCACATCTCGTGAGGTGTTTTGGCAACCTTCTTAGTGGGGACAAGATTGAGGATATGAGTGAATGTCTCTAAGGCATACCCCCAGAAAGAAATGGGAAGAGTGGACAGACTCATCATGGAACAAACCATGTCTAACAAGGTCTGATTACACCTCTCAGCCACACCTTTTAGTTGTTGTGTCCTATGTGGAGTCAATTGTTAAACTATTCTAGATTCCTTGAGGTAGTCGAAGAACTTAAAACTAATATACTCTCCTATTCTATCAGTCAAAGCATCTTTATCTTCTTGCCCAATTGATTCTCGACTTCATGTTTAAACTTTTCAATAGTTTATGATTTATGCTTGATCAAGTAGATATAACCATATCTAATATAATCATCTATAAACGTTACATAAAATCGATTAACATACTTTATGGTGGATCTAAAGGGTCCATATAGATCTGTATGTATGAGATCCAGAAACCCTTCACCTCTTTCACAAGATCCAGTGAAAGGTAATTTTGTCATCTTGCCCAAAAGACAAGATTCACATTCATCATCTGACCTTAAGTCAAATGATTCAAAGACTCCATCCTTTTGGAGTTGGGCAATGCGTTTCTTGTTCATGTTCCCAAGAAAACAATGCCACAAGCATGCCTTGTCTAAACCATTAGACGAATCAATGTGAAATACACTATTTCCTAAGCTATCAACACAAGTCACAGTTTCATACACACAGTTACAAGGTAAAGCTTCAAATATAAAAACACCATTTTTATATGCAAAAAATGAACCATTCATCTCATTAAACGAATAATGAAAATCTTTTTTGAACAATGCATGAAAATAAATAATGTTTCATGTCATTTTTGATGAATAGAAACAATCAATTAAACTAATCCTAACATCACCACTAAGCACAAGTTGGTAAGTTCCAATCTTGGTAATATGAGAAGATCACCTATTTCCCATGATCAAATTCATCCTTCCATGCTCCACCTCTTCACTTTCTTTTGGTCCCTTCAAATCAGAACAAATGTGAAAACCACATCCTATATCAAGGACCCAAGAACGAGTAGATTGTGAGTTATTATTTTGAATAGTGTGTATACCTATTGATGATGACTTTAACTTTCCAACTTTGATGTCTTGAAAGCACATGGGGTAGCTCTGATTCTAATGGCCCTTTTCATTGGTATAGTAGCAAGTAGCCTATTTGGGATCACTAATAACTGAAATGTCTGAACTGGGCCTCGCTTTTGGGACATTGATAGATGACCCAACATGGGCCTTTCCCTTCGAGTTAGCTTTGGAAGCAGCCTTCCTTTTCTTCCCTTTGTTTTGCCTAATGGTGAGAACGGGAGCATTAATGGAAGGGGCAGGATTCTTTCCCTTCATTCTCGGCTCAATAGTCTGTAGCACATTATGGAGTTGGGCCAATGTGGTTTTTGTCTTGCAAGACATAAGAGCTTTGAGCTTTGAACACTTCATTTTTACCCTCATTGATATACTCAATGAGTCATAAAGACTCTCCCTCTTTCATCTTGCAAGCCATAAGAGCTTTGACCACTTCATTTTTACCTTGACAATATCTCTTGTGCTACGTTTCCACAAAGTCATTGTTCATCTCATATGGCCAATAGTCCTCATAGAACCTCTGCAATTCGGGGGCCATAATAGCGACCATGATGCAAACAACCTTTTTCTGCATCGTTGTAGTGTTTCTTGTAAGGGGCTAGTTGTTCTGGAGTAGCAATGGCTTCATTGATTTCGAAAAGTTTTACTTCAAGGACATACTCTTTGCCCTTGAATCGAAGAGCCATATTGATATTACAGATCCAACCATTGTAGTTGGTGCCATCAAATGTCACTTTGGACACGATCGAGAGTAGGGAGAAACCCGGGTGGTGAGTAGACGACGAAGGAGCATAAGCATCACCAGGAGTAGACATCTACAAAGAAAAGTATTTTTAGTTATACGACAATAATCCTTAATATTTTAACCCATAATAAATAATTATGGCTAGGACACAACTATCCAATTCACAATCTAAAACAGGGATGTAATCTAATTGTAATTTTTATAAAGATAGGTAAAGCAATTTAACAATTTCAATCAAAATGAAATTCCTAGATCTTTTGAGACTCATTGAGTCTATCAATGACATATTTAATCTCAGATTATGCTATTCTATATGTAACTGGAATAGTGAGGATCACAAAAAAGATATGAATAACCATGCAAATATGTTTGGCAACCTTGATGTCATTTATCACCTCATATTGATGTACCGGTAAACCACACATGCTATAATTCTTGATATGCTAATTATTACTCTTTATAGTCCCTATTAGTGTGTTGGTTAACCACACACTCTCCACTAACGACATATAAAGCATAATGTGCAATTTCATGGATTAAGATACAAATTCACATTTTTTCTAAAGTAACTAGATTGGGATTTAATAAAACAGTTCTAGCACTTTAATATCATTATGCTTTTAATGAAGTTAATGTGCTATCAGATTCATTCTGCTAACAACCATCCACCAAAAAAAGAAGCGGTGGGTGAGAGTAGACACCCATTCTACTACCATTTTATAGACAGTTTCCTTACACCCCCTTGTAGTTTAGCTTCATGAATAAGGCATACTTGCGATCCGACTAACATAATCTAACCGATTTTTAAAACTAACTTATCGTTTGGTAAACCTGATACTTTCATACCATTTAAAACATCATGTGAATATAGATTTGCATAAAACTGACCATAGACAAATTCGGATTGGCATATAATATATGAACTTAAATATTCAACCTTATCTCCTAGAAGCTATGATAGCATACAGTCGTTTATTTCCTGAACCACTTCATTCTTTGGAGCAAGTATTTCCCTTTCTTGAAAATAACTTGTACTGTTGTACTTTTCCAAAATCGAAGGATATACAAACTTGATCAACGAACCTATAGGATAATGTGGATCATTAATGAGAATAGTATCCGGAATATCAATAACCGTTTTGCCTCCGTTCAGACCACCAAGTTTGCCTTCTCCTATATCCACTGGTCATTTTGCAAAATCTCTAATTCTTTCTATAGCAGATTGATCCCTTCCAACAGTTAGCCTCATGTTTTTTGTTAATTTATGGATTTTACATTGTTGCTATAAATATGAAGAACGCAAAGAATCATTAACCATGGTCTATCTATTCCTACCCGGAATAACAGGTATAATTTGTCTTAAATCTCCTTCAAAAATAATAACTTTCCCTCCAAACGAAATATCTGAGTTGCTAGAATTTTCACACCTTAATATGTCTTTCAAACTTCGATCTAAAGCTTCAAATGCATGCTTATGGACCATAGGTGCTTCATCCAAATTATCAATAAGGTTTTTCTCAATATGCTAGCGAGGTCACTATCTGGATTTATTTTACAAACAGAATCCTCAGTAAGTTCAAATGGAATTATAAATTGAGAGTGTGATGTTCTATTTCCGGGTAATAAGAATGAAGCAATCCCACTTAAAGCATCATTTAAAATAGTATGGCCATTTCATCTAATTGTTGCATATATTGTTTCCCATAAAAAAGTTTTACCAGTTCCACCATAACCCTAAACAAAGAAGACACCTCCTTTATTTTCTTTAAGTGCATTCATGATATCAAGGAAAATGCCACGTTGCTCATTGTCAATGCAAGAAACATACGATTAAACTCAGTCTTTATAACGGGAATGGTATAATCTAGCTCCTCGGTGCTAAGTCGATTGTTTGAAGAAGAAACATAATCAACATCCGGGAAAGGCATCTTTTTATATTTTTTGAAACTCGATTTGTTCTGAAGTGAACTTGTTCTATCTCGAACAAAGTTAAGTTCTCAAGGTGATCTTCATTGAGTGATAAGTATGGAGGACAAATATCAAATTAATTAGAAATATTATTAAAAATATTTATTAATTAAAATATTATTTAATGTATGCTTAAAAATAAATAATTATTTTAAATAAATAATAATAAAATTATAATACCTGGAGACTTGTATCTCTGTCGTTGGTTATAAAGAATTCCATCCACCAATTATTCCAACGTATTTTCCCAAAGAAGCTCCGGTTTAGACATACTGTTATACATCAACAATATAGCAAATAAAAATCATAGATAAAAATCAAATTCATGATGAATTGCTTCTTTAATTGCATCGATGTTTCATTGTCATCATCCAAGAGCCTAAGAGCATAACAAGCATCTCTAAAAGAAGAATATTCTTCACCGTTTACTGTGCGAATTTCTTCAAATGATTTCAGACCTCTCACTTTATTTAACAAAATCCTTAAGAAATAAGCTTCCCCTAGATTAAGTGAAACCGAATGAATTCTACCAATGCATTTTCCTACTTTGCGTGGCTTCCAAACCCTATCACTACATTTCTAAACAATTTTGTATGAAATTCAACATATGTAAGTTTTTGTACATCACGATAAATTGCATTACACTCCATGCAAGTTGTGAACATTGAAGAAGCAACAAAAGGATTGTCTAGAACATTATCAATATCATCGTCTTCCTCATATACAATCTGTTGTTTACCAAGAAAATGAAAATGCTGTCTAACCATAGAAGGATACCTGTAATGAACATCATATTTAAACATTCACCATGATGCTTCACATGCAGATAGATATCTACAGTTGTAATACTCATTTATTTCATCGACCGCATCATTATTATCACAGTCATTGTTGCTTTGTACAATGACAACTGTAGCTCTATCATGTCCCATGTTTATGTATTTAAATAAATACTTATAGAAGAGCCCTGATTGCACCATTCAACATTAATATGTGCCTGATATCTTTTCAATAGATATTTGTTGCAGGTGATAACATTTCTATCATCCAACTTCACACCAGATTTTTCAACAAAATGATGATCGTTTCTTCTCCTATATACAGGAAAACCATTATGATCAACAGACGTATGATTATAGAATTGTTCTGGAAAGTTTTTAGAGCACTTTTTGTCCACCATGCATGGACAATTAATATTTTCAACTCAACATGGACCATGAATCATGAACTCATTCACAATTGAATACAATTATGGATCGTCATCTATGTTTGGTATCTCGATAGAATTTATCGGATAGATAAATTCAACAGTGGGTAGCTTGTAGTCAGAATGGATATATATATATATATATATATATATATATATATATATATATATATATATATATATATACACACACACACACACACGACTATGTGGCAAACCTCTTTTTTGAAATTCAATTGTATAAAATATGATTAGACCGTAAACAAAAATATATAAAATAAAAAATAAAAAGCATAAACTTTTATCAATTATGAAAAAACATAATTTTCAATACCTACTTGAACTATGCCGAAAATGTGATTCTCCCTTAGGTCTTTATTAAATGCATCAAACTTGATCTAGAACAACCTACGTAGTATATCAGGTCTGTCTTCTGGTTGAAGTGAAGTATCCTTAAGAAACCTTTTAATGTCGAGCTATTTAGGATTACACGTAAAGGGTATGAAGAAATAGGGTTGGCCCATGGGCATGGGCAAGATGGGCGACCACCCCGGGCCCCCAAATGCCAAAGGGTCCCATTTTATATTTCTTATATTAATTTTATAGCAGTAGCCCATTATGTTTTAGCTTATTGGACCGGTTATTGAATCCCAATCCTCTTCTCAGGTGCCAACCAAAAAGGAAGCGAGAGGAATGAGCAACCGCGACTGGTATGCGAGAGATGAGTGATATCCGACCTCCAAGGCGAATTAAATCTTTAACGATCAATTTCCATGGAAAATTCAAACGTTTTCTCCGGATTCGATAAAGTGAGAAACGATCATAACTCAAATATGTTCTATTTATTATTCAATTCCAGTTGAATCGATCTCGATCTCTGATTTCTTCTCCGATTCTCCATCTTTTATGATTTCTGATTTAGGGTATCTGATTCTCAAATCGACATTCAACATTTGATTATTTGCTTCTTGGTTTCAGTTTTCACAATTCCTGATTATTGGCCTTCTATTCTTTTATGAATCTTTTTTGATATTCAGAATTTTATGTTGTGTAAGAATCAGAGAATCCAACTTATCCAAATCCAAGTTTATGACCTTCTGATTGAGTCATTATGAATCCCTGTAACTCTTACTGTAAGTGGCCTCTCCATTTTTTTAGAGTTAATTTGTTACTCATTTGTTTAATTTCAGTTTTTGAATGTAAGAATGGTCATCATTTTAATCCGAATATCCCCTTTTTTTAACTTCAGAATTTCCTGTTGTGACTGTGGAGCATTTTCAATTAACATTTGGCAAGTGCGTAGAAGTTATTTACCGGCTCACAACATTAGCATCACAGGCAGCCAACAACAAGAGGTACAAAAGAACTCTTTTTTTATTTGTTAAACTGTTTGTTTCTTGTTAGGCTCACAACATTAGCATTACGCCAACAACACGTGGTACAAAAGAACTCTTTTTTTTATTTGTTAATCAGTTTGTTTCTTGTTATCTGTTTGCTGGTTGCCTTTTATCACTTATTTTATGTAGTTTTTCTTTGTTATGTTTATGTATTAGAGTTCATGCTCTGGCCTTTTATTTTGTCGTATTGTATTAATAGATGCTAGGTTGTTTGGCTTCCGAGGCCTGTCCTGAAGTTTTTTCTTTACATAAGTGGGGAGTCCCTAGTCTTCAATTGTATTATTTTTTTAATTAATAAAAATTTCTGAAGGTGCCACCTTTCTTTATAAAAAAAATTATAACGACCTCAATTTCTTTTTTGCCCCGAGCCCCAAATTGTCTAGGACTGGCCCTGTGAAGAAATCAGGATATCCAAACCATTTACATAGTGACATTACAATCAAATAGTTTTGTAGCATATAGAGCACACCACCACTAAAGGATGAAGGTAATATTATATGTTAGCTGACGTTTGAGATGTTTGTAGTTCCTTGAACTTTTTTGTTACGTAAATTCTCATAAGACTCGCATTTAAGAACATGTTGTTGCCTACGTATGTAATACTATCTCTCACTTTCAATCATAGTATACGCATCTACCAACAATTATTGAAACAACATTTTTGAATTAAGAATCAGTGAGAACGAATGATCCTTGTCTTGAATTCTAAAAGAAAAAAAAATTCTCTCATTGTACATTTCACCCTCTTGTTAATTGTTCTATATGTAACACCTCTATGAAGAATGTCAACGTTGTAAGCATCATCCGCATATGAAAATATTAGTGGATATTGGAGAGAAAGGTAAGAAGGATACAATTCACTGATATGTTGTAGAAATCCCGATTTCTTTTGAACAACGATATCTCTATTTTTAACTAAATCACAAATGTCACCTACAATTAAAGCGGCAACCTCAGAAGCAATTGGTAGTGCAGTTAATGTTAGAATATTGGGTGTTGTTAATCACACCCGAAAATTGCATATCGTTATTTGCTTTAAAATAAATAAAATAAAAAATACCTTCAAGTAAACCACATCGGCTTTATGAATGGCTTCAAACATGTCCCCACAAAATTTTATATTATCGAGATCATTATAACCAATGTTGAAAACCAGTCTGCCTACAAATCATAGGAGTAGGCTTATATAATCAACAAATCTTGCATAAATAAACCAAAACTGTAAGATAAATATAGTGCACTTAAACTAAAACTTCAAACTAAATGACACTATGAAATTAAAGATTCAAGTAACAGTCAAAATAATCAATTAAGAAAGTCGTAAAATTGGTCTCATAATGGAAATAATAATAAAGATGTATCATGTATGTTTTGCGATTTATCAATTCAATAATATAAGAGCAATAATGAGGAATTACACAACTTGTTCTGCAAAATTATCATAGAGGAAATACTCATTTGGTAGCCAAAATTATCATAATATTGGAAGCCTTTTACCTGCAAATGGATCGCAAACAAAATTCTCTCAGTTATACATTTATTCATACTTATTTTTAATATTTTTCTATTTTTTTTTACTAATATTATGTATATATTCTATTTTTTTATTGGGGAAAAGCATCAATCTATATCAATTGGTAATGATATTATTGAAGATTTGAAGGTGATGTTAGATTCAAATAATGTCTTGGTTAGCTCTTGTAGAATGGTAAGAGATACTTTTCATAAAAATCCTCAAGTTGATAAGAAGTTAAGAATTATTGGGATAAGGGATCGAGATGGAAGGACAAACAACGATATTCCCCTCCACTGGTTGCCTTCCCTCCCCCCTGATATTCCGCACAAAATTATACGAGTTATTAGAAAACTAGGGACGATATGCAATGATTTTTTAGGATTATATAAACAAACGTACATCACTCGTTGAGTTTCACTGGATTGGGTTCTGCACAAAATGAATATTGGTTGATTATGCCCGATACTAGATTTCTCATTGCTAATAAGTATGGTGTAATCGTCTATGTTTTACACAAACAAAGTTTTTCGACATGTTTTCCGCTTTGGCATGGCTCGCAAGACATCTCACATCATCAATCTATTGTTATTGTCTTCGTACATAAGGGCCATTATGTAAAAGTTGATTTACAAGAATCAATTTCAATGCCTACAGTTTTGCTACTTTGGTGTCACAACAAATTAGAACGTTTTGTTGGATTAGAAATATTGTATAATGCTTGACTTAATGCATATATTTCATCGAATACACCACGTAATAATTGTAATATTCATGTAGTTGGTGTCCATGATAATTAATAAAATTAAAGTATGACAGTGTTTGACAAAACAGTGATAAATGAAAATTATAATTTTATTTATTATAGTTGTGAAAAATATCATGTTATGTCTTTTATTGTTCGTGGTCATTATCTATCATTTAAGGTTAAATGAACAAATATCTATTCATGTTCATTAGGTTCGTCTTGCAGCTCGATATCGTTAATATTAAAACTTAAAGAAAAATTTAAAATTGAAATATTATATGAAAATCCCTATAATAAAACTAGGATATTATACAAAATATAATTAATTAAGCAATTATACAAAATAGATTATATAGGTATACAAAATTAAATTGAGATATTATATGTTAAATTCTAGGATAAAATATTTAATGGTTGAAGGTATAAATTATAAATTTAGTATATGTTAGAGGGTTATAAATGAAAGTTTTAATAAATTAACAACACCAATAATTTAGTTATATTTAGACAGTAAAATTACTTTACTGTGTCAAATATAATAGGTAAAGTGATTATGTCAATTTAATAAGCAATCATCATCTAAAATCTCATCAAAGTGGGTTACATAAATTCAAAGTGGTTTTTGACCTTTAAAATGGTTTTTGACTTTTACAGCGGGTGTATTTAGAATCCCCTGATTAAAGTCTTAAAGCGTCTTGATAAAATATGAATTCTTTTGTTTTTATGTTCTTAATCAATCAATATGGATCTGTCATGATATGACCCTAAAAGTTGGCTGAAATAATTTTGAAAAAAATATTATAAATCAAGATGCTATGAAATCATCATGTCATAACAAAAAGGGAAAATTACTTAGGAGGGTAACTACCTCTTATCTGTGTTCACATATTAGCAACTTCTTCTTTTTTTGTACATAATAAAGCAACTAACTTATTTTAACTGTTTAAATTACACCAATATTATCGGCTAATACATGTTTTAACCGGTAACTCAAAGGAAAAATGACTTAGGAGGGTAACTACCTCCTATCCGTGTTCACATATTGACAGCTTCTTATTTTTTGTACATAAGAAAGCAATTAACTTGTTTTAACTGTATAACATCCCAAAAATCATGACCAAAAATTTCGTTTTTAATTTAATACTAAAACCATAATTGTCAAACCATTAATTTAATACTTCGGCATCGGGCCCCGCCCGACATCAGGCCCCGCCTGGCATCGAGCCCCACTTGATATACAAATCTGTCTCTCTTAGGCCCCGCCTATCTCCGGGCACCGCCCGCTAAACACATATAATCATATAACATGCTAACACATAAAGAAACATACTTTACTATATCTCTGTCCTAAGAAACACACTCCGCTAATAATGAAGTTGCATATTATATGATTGTATGTGTTTAGCGGGCGGGGCCTAAGAGAGACAGATCTGTATACCGAGCGGGGCTCGATGCCAAGCGGGGCCTAATGTCGGGCGAGGCCCGATGCCGGAGTATTAAATTAATGGTTTAACAATTATGGTTTTAGTATTAAATTAACAACGAAATTTTTGGTCATGATTTTTGGGATGTTACACAGTTAAAACAAGTTAGTTGCTTTCTTATGTACAAAAAATAAAAAGTTGCCAATATGTGAATACGGATAAGAGGTGGTTACCCTTCTAAATCATTTTCCCTTTGAGTTACCGGTTAATACAGGTATTAGCCGGTAATATTGGTCACTACTAGAAAACAGACCTTTAATGACGCGCTTTTTACGACACGCACTGATTAATGATACGCAAAAGGGCGTGCCCTAAAAATAATGTCAGGTCTTTAGAAATCTGAAGAATTTTGGACGCGCATTTTTGCGTGCCCTAAAATTAGTGTCTCAAGAAAAAAAACACGGAGGGCGCTTATTATAAAATGCGCGTCATCTAAACATGTCATTTTATAATTTTTTTTTAATGAAAGGTGCGTTTTTAGTCAGGGGGAAATGACATCCCAAAAATTAACCCCCCTCCTCCGTCTATTTTTGCTCCTCTCTCAGTCTCCCTTGTTCCCTCTACTAATGCTTCCACCTTCTTCCATCGATTCTAATCTTTGAATTAGCTAGAAAGAAACCCTAGGGCCTTCATCTTCACCTAGATCCAGCACCTCCAACCCTTCTTCATTCGTCCAATACAACTCGGGCTTTAATCTGCAAGAAAACCTCCAACTACATCCTCTACATGAAAAAAACCCTAATTGGCAGCCACATGTTGACGTCAAGTACCCTTGAGGTGAAAGCCTTATTTTGATGTAGAGATCCCCTTAGGCTCTTATGTTAGGGTCGATTTCTCATATATTTAGTTCTTACATCCCCTCTAACCAAACCCTTAGCATCCCAAAATAACCCTAATCTTCCATTCGTTCGTCTTAGTGGCTAGAGAGGGAGTTGTTCGAGTTTTTGTGTAGGCCTATCGGATTTTTGAGTCACCGTCGAGGGAGAAGCCGGAAGAGGACCTCAAGACAAACGTTAAAGTTGTGATTTCATCAACATCGGGCACCGATTTCTCATTCTTCTTCTTGTTCTGATTTCTTCTTTTCTTTCGCAAGTTTTTAATACTCTGTTATTTTATAGTTGTGTTAATGTTGAAGAATTATGGCTATAGATTATGAAATGGTTAAGTCTCTTGTTGAGATCATTGAAACAAAGATGAAGAGAAGGTGTTTGATGAAATGCTCCAATGAAAAAAAAATCATTTTACAGTGGGATTAAACTATATTTTCCAACTTTGTAGTGTCTAGGTATATTTTGAACTAAAATGAAGTTTGCAATGAATTTAGAGCTTGTATGATTTCTTTAAAAATCACATTAGCTACTTAGGTTAGTGATTTGACTTTACTGGCCTAATATTGTTTAGTTTTTTTTAATTATATTACCTTCTTGCTTTTGGTTAAACCCGAATTTGCTGATATTGTTGTTGTTAAATAACTTATCTCCATCTTTCTTATATTCATCTTCTTCATTTTACAATTGAAGAAGAACCAAAAAAGAGTGATAATGTAGCAACTGATGTGGAACCACGAATTTTTGCTATGTTAGGGGATGTTGGAACAAATGGAGTGTCTTGTTTAACTGAGGATATTAAAGAAGGTGAAGTCATTGGTATAATCACTTTAGAAGACGTATTTGAGGAACTTCTTCACGTTCTTTTGTTTCCCTTGCCTATAATCTGCACGTTTAAATCCCATGTGTAGTTTAAAGTATCAACCTGCTTTTAAAATTTTAAATACATGGTAAAATTTTCTATGAATGCAGGAGAAGATTGTAGATGTGACTCATGAATATGTTGATCTGCAAAAAAGGTACATTAAATTTATAGAATTATAATATGTTATTCTCTTTTTTATGAAAATAAAAACACCAACTAATATTTGCTTTCAACAGGATATGTGTAGCAGCAATTGCAATTGCTTCATATGTAGCCCGTACTCCCTCATTTGGGAGATTATCTTCTATTGCTGTAAGAAATCATCTTCTTTTTTTATAATATAAAATAATAGATTGTCAATAATAATAATAATAGTAAGAGTTATTTGCAAGAATTAAAATAATCTTCTTTCATTGATGATGCAATCTTCAGCATAAATGAAAAGATTAGTCTCGAACAAGGAAGCAAACACATTGGATATCATTAGTATGATGATTGATCTACAGGTGACACCATATCTTTCTGCTCTACTACTTATTTTCCCATATCTACAGTCTTTTGACTTCAAAGAACACAATAAATGAGTGGATTAGGAGCATCAAAGCATTGAATATTGATGTGACTGACATTATAATTTGTTGGGTCTCCTTATTTTAAGGGTTATATATATATATATATGTGTGTGTGTGTGTGTGTGTGTGTTTGCTCTCTAGAGCTATGGTCCATGGTTTGATATCTGGGGAGCAGGCTTATATTTTGTCACCTTGCTTGATCTCAAGAATGCTAAACAAGACATTTCATCTAACGAATGGACCTACCAGGTTTGTTGTTAACTTTGACTATTAGGGTTTCTTTGACATTTCACACATAGTTTTGAGCTGTTGCATACTTTTGATTGCATTCAGGTTGGAACTAAAGGGGAAAGCCTAGGACTTGATAAAACAGAGGTTGCTAATAGTTCCTTATGAACCCATGGCAATGATTTGCCTACTAATCAGAGTCTAATTTGGTATAAGGTATGTAAACCTTCAATCATTAAAAATAATAATAATAAGACACCACTACTTCCAAGACTCTAATTTTTTTTTCATTATATATTTTTTCAGTCCACATTTGTTGTCCCTGAAGGAAAAGGTCCTCTATCACTGAACCTTGGGAGCATGGGGAGAGTATAGGACGATATTAGTCAACTTACCTTTCACCATCAACAGGTTGTATAGAAAATTATGACTACAGAGGAACTTATAATGCACAAAAATGTTAGAAGAAATGTGGCCAACCGGCTCAAATATTGTAAGTAATTTATATATATACATAGGAGATTTTCATTTTGTTTGTAATATTTTTTAAAAAATAATATGTCTATAGATATCATATACCACGGACATGGGTGCATCATGGTGAGAACTTGCTTGTTCTTCGTGAAGAGTTGGGTGGTGACCCTTCCGAAATTTTTGTGCTCACACGAACCTGGCAGAAGTGTGTGGCCATGTCTCAGAAGATGATATGATTCTGGTTGAACTCTGGAAACCGAATTCCGATTCCAGTTCTCAAAGCCCTCAACTTCCAAAATTTCATCTGTTGGTTTTGCTAGCTTTGGGAATCTCGAAGGGGATTGTGGTGCTGGATTTACTCAAAGAAGTTGTCATATAGATGTTTTATCGATTGTTGAACAGGTACCATAATTCTCACTATTTGTATATCTTTGTATCCTTATTTATATATTTTGTGATTTTATAATGATTGTTTACAAACTTGCTTCAATCTTATTTGTAGAAACCCATGTTATACACTCGTGAGAAATTAGTTTGTAAGTTTCCTCTTTCCTGTGTTTATACTTTATAGTTGGATTTTAGATTTTTGTTTCTTTATGTTATAGAAAGTTTTAGATATTTAACTACTATATGCAAGTCTATGTTGAGGTTTGAATAAGATTCTACTTATTATTCATCTGTTATGGATAATTCAGAATTTTAGTTTAATGCACGTTGTTTTTGTAAGATTTGAATTACTCAAAGGTCCAGTGAGTGTGTTCCTGGTCTTTGGCATCTAGTCAAGGCTGTTCTTATTTTTCAGCAAAGTTTTAGTTTAAGTAGATAGGCAAGTGTACGTTGGAATTTGTCCCAGTTTGTTTTCATTCTAATTTAGTGAATAAAGTATACACTTCAGCCTTCTCCTCTGTGTCAATTCTATCCCCTGCTCTGTTTGGAGGATATGCACTAACTAACCTCCAAATGGGCAACATATTTTTACTTTTCTCATCTGCCAACTATACAGCTATTTTCTTGTGGTTTTGTGACAGAAAGCCCAATTAGTTGTTTAAATTTTACCGAGTTTCCTAGCTTTAATGCCTCTGAAATATATAGTGGAAGTGGACCAGATGAAGAAAAATCATCAAATGAGGCGCCTAAACCTGGTTCTTTGGTGAGAAAGAGGAGCCATAAAATCAGCAAGAAAAAAATATTTAGAGTCAATTAAAGATCAGATGCCTGAAAAAGAAGGATCTCTGCCGTTAAAATGATTTTGGTCTTTGAAAATGGCTGTTTATACTTTGTTTGAAGCTTTTCGACAGCCAATAATTTTAAGGTACAACTTGATAAACTCTCATAAATAGCAATATGCTTTTAATCATTTCTCTATTTTGCTTACTGGACTTGGAAAATCATCAATAAGACCATTTACTTTTCAAATTTGACTTGTGTTGGGTAATTTTGACCAAAAACCTGTGAAATGCTGACATGGACGAATGGTTTTTATTATTTTTTTCAAATTGAAATTTTTGTAATGCTTTTTGAAGGTTGGATGGTTTCAGTAACAAACACTCTTGTCTTGTAAGTCTAGTGGCCAAATTAGAGATGGAGTAAAAGTGTGTTGTTATTTGTTGCTTGTTGTTTTTCTCTATATTTCTTATATATGATGGGATAGATTTAGGGTCTGGACTCTGGACTCTAGATGGATAAAGTGATGTATGAGAAATAAGTTTTTGTCTATAGAAGTGATGTATGAACAGAAAATGTTTCTTAGTGGGCCAAATGAAATGACCATTTTACCCTTCTGATGTTGAGCAAAAAACAACTATCTGTTTGACAACTCTCACAAAGTGAATTTTGTAAATGAAGAAAAGTAAGAAAGAAACAAGTAAAATCATTCTTTTTTAGAGTGAAAGAACGAGAGTAAATGACCATTTCACCCTTCTTTCTAGATGTGATGCAAAATAAAAATGAATGTTCCATTGAAAACTGTTATAAAACGAACTTGTAATTCATGTATGAACAAAGACTGTTTCCTTTTTGGACCAGTGTTAGCGACCATTTTACCCTTTTGTCTAGAAATGATGCTAAATAAAATAAATGGCCGTTTGTACTTTGTTTTTGAGAAGCATTACAATTTACAAATTGAAAGTGCAAATGATAAAAATTAAGGAAGAAACAGGATGATTAGGTTCCCTTTTTAATATAAAAAACAAATATAGTATATCGTTGTGGTATGAAATAATAATGATGGTAATTTTTTATGATTAATTAATTGTAGTTCTGATTTAGAAAATTGGGCAAACCAAAACCAGACCAATGGGTTGGTTTTTCCTATCGCAGGTGACTACTCCTAATCCATCAACAGTGAAGTTCTATTACCAAACAGAAGTTCTGAATCTAGAACCTTCTTTATTGGGCACTTCATGTGTTATTGGATGGATGGGCCTCCTGTTTGGGACTTTCATTTACAACCGCTTTCTAAAGAAGATCAAGTTACGAAAACTTCTCACGTAAGTTCTTCTCTCTTCTTAATACATTAAGGCAGGTTTATTGGCTTAACTCATTAACTCATTATTATGTTAAGATTCAGATTAAGTCAAACAAAACACCTATATAGATGCCTGTTTCTTTATGACTTAATCTTAACAAAATGACTTAATGGGTTTAACCAATAAACCTAACTTAATGCATTAGAACTGCTCTCATGCTAAAATTAATAAATATTTTGGAATTTGTTTTTTGGAATGTAAGGGTAAAATGGTCATTTAGTCATTCTGTCTAGAAAAGGAAAACTGGCCTTATGTATACACAACACTTTATCATTACCCATTTAGTGACTCAATGGCAAAAAAAAACCACCCCTTATACACAAAGTCTGCTTCTTCTTTTTTGGGCTGAATGAACTGTTTGAATGTGAGTAATGACCATTTTAAACTTCCAACATATAGTTGTAGTCTGTCACTCTTGACACTTCATTGATTTCTCGACTACATGTTTCATTTTATTATGTATAACGAATCATCTGAATGTGAGTAAATGACCATTTTACCCTTCGGACATGTTGTTGTAGTCTGTCACTCTTGGAGACATAGTATTGGTTTCTCGACTAAATGTTCCATTTCATAACAGTATACTTAACCATCTGAATGCGAGCTAGTAAATGATGATTTTACCCTTGGGGAATATACATATACTTGCAGGTTGTCTCATGTTATACTCTCTCTCACAACACTTTTAGACATAGCATTGGTGTCTAGACTAAATGTTCGGTTTGACATTTCGGATGAAGCAATGGTGCTGTTTGGGTCTGCTCTCTCTGATGCAATCCATCAATTCAAGTATGTAATGTATTTAAATTCATTTGATTTGACTACAAAAAGTGAAAAGCTTTAGCTGTTGACTTTTTTGTTGACTGCAGGGTCACGCCTTTCCTGATTCTATCAGGCTACCTATGTCCACCTGAAGGACAAATTAAAGCTATCACCCTCAGCTTCTCAATTCGTAACCTACATATCATTTTTTCCATGGAGCGTAAAACTAGTATACGGGTATTGATCTAATTGTTAAGCTTTCATTTGGTTAGTGTACTTTTTTGAAAATCTTGTTTATTTATGGTTGCGCATCTTGGGTGCAGAATTATATCAGATTGTATCCCAATAAATGGAAGGAAAAGGGTTCCTTATTTAGTCATTGCAACACTTCTCTCCCTCTTTTCATAGGCGATTCTTGGCTCACAGGAATCAACAAGAAATTCTCAACATCAACTCATGATCTTGTTATTGCAAAATCTGGGCTCTGTAATGGCAGATGTTGTCATTGATGCGATGATTGCAGATGCAGCAAGGCGTGAAAAGTATGTTCTTGCTACTTCTTTTTACTCACTCCATTTTCAAGGTACACTTTGACTTTTAGAAGTCAAAGTAACGTATAATTTACTCCAGAATTGCCATAAAAACATCATGTTTCAAAGAAGAAGATGGTAGATATGAAAATATATAATGTGCATAGGTAGCGATTCTTCTGGATACTACTCGTAACACATCATCCAGGTAGTTTGCCTTCTATCTTTTTTCCCCCTTATTTATTATATTCTCATTTTTCTATCTGATTTTTGATATTTATATATTTATAAAATTTCCAGTGATATGCTTTCTAGGAATATGTGGGCAAACTTGTCTTCACGGATGCCAAGGAGAGAGGTGGCTCCTCAGGTAAGCAGTCAAATTTGAGTGTTGTAGCAATGCTGCATTTTTAATCTCCTAATTTTATTTATTTATTATTTTTAAAATTATCCAGTCAGCAGAATGAAGTAGTAGGTTTCCTGGACACTAGTTGCAACTCAAACAGAAACAGTCTCCAACAGTGCTTCTCGTAACTCAAACCTACAAACAAGACTCTTGGAAAGTGGCAATATCCCTGTTTATCCTTCAACTCAGGAAGCAATTGCAAGAAATGATAGAACGTATTATTAGTTATTACAATGTGTGATATAAAAAATTGATATTGCTATTTATTTAATGTGTAAAGAACTGTAAGTACGTTGCTATTATGAGAAAAGAAATGGAAGGAAGTTGGTAATATGGGTAAATGAAAAAAGTAAGGCACATTAGGTTGGTATTTTAAAAGTTAGTTTGTATTTTAGGCAGGGAGGGATAAATACAGATGCCATAGCAGTAGTAAGTGTTGTATCGGATGAAGAGATCCAAAAGCTTGTGGCAATGGGTTTTGATAAGGTAAAAGTAAAAACAATTACGCTCCTTTTTGCTGTGTAAACAACATAGAAGGTTCTGGATATAAACATAACTATTTGGACACTTAAAAGTGTTTAGAGAATTGTACCGATGTTTCAATCATATCTTGCTATATTTTTTACAGGTTATATTTTCTGAACTTGTGATTTTCAGTGCTTGTGAGTTCCATGAGCAATACAGGAAGCTCATGATATATTTGGTGATGTGGATGAGCTGTTGAGGCAACGCAAGTTGGGACTAGAACGGATCAGTAGATATGATGATAGTGGTGAAGGGAAGGAAAAGAGGCTTGAAGATGAATTTGAACCCACCATTCTTTCCTATAAGTACAAAACTAAAAAAGGTGAGTACATTCGGGAGATAGATATTCCAGAAAGAATCCAGGTCAGCATATTCACATTTACATACTATATATTTCATCCATCTATTATGTATTAATTGTTGCTCAACTTTTGTCTTTGTAGATATCTGAGGAAAACACTAGTCCTCCACCAACAGATGAAATGAGTATAGAAGAAGGTGCCCTTAATAGAAATGTAGTATTAGGTTATATAGTTAGGGAAAACCTCTTAATAACAATGTACAATTAGATCTATTAATACCGATGTATTACAATTTTTTGACATGATGTTATTGGATGAAATTGATTGTTTTGACATATATTTGTTTATATTTTTTTGTATTATGCGTAAATGAGTATATTAAAGGCACGTCGTATAAGCATATCGTAAATGGTTGTTAAAGTTTATGACACGCAAATGTGTGTCATCTTCATTTATGAGATGGGCTTTAATGATACGCAATGCGTGTCCTAAATGCGCGTCGTAAGATTAGGACACGCAAATGCGTGTCGTCTTCCTTTATGACAGGGCCTTCCTTGATACACATTGCATGTCGTAACTGCGCGTCATAAATGCGCGTCATAAATGTGCGTCGTAAATGCGCGTCGTCTATAGAGGACGCGCAAAAGCGCGTCGTCTCTTGTTATGACATGGCCTTCGTTGACGCGCATTTGCGCGTCGTCTGAGCGTTTTACGACGCGCAATGAGCGTCGTAAAAGGCTGTTTTTCTAGTAGTGGGTGTAATTTAAACAGTTAAAACAAGTTAGTTGCTTTATTATGTACAAAAAAGAAGAAGTTGCCAATATGTGAACACGGATAAGAGGTAGTTACCCTCCTAAGTCATTTCCCTAACAAAAAATCCAAAACATGCGATATACAAAAATCTACTTGAATAAAACAACAATGTACAAAAAAAAATAGAAGAACAAAAAAAGATGTCAATTCAATAGTTATTAGGCATTTTTAAGTACAAATAGGATGAATAGAAAAACAAACAATGAAGACAAATGACAAGATTAATAGCAAAGAGCATAATTATAATTTTCTATGTCAAAGAAACGATAATTGTTTTATATTTTGTTTTTTACAATAATTTGACCTTTTTGCCCTTTAGTTTAAAAGGCAATATACAACAATGTACAAAAAAAAAAAAAAAGAGAATAACAAAAGAAGATTAAATTAAAGTCAACAAAATAATCGACAGTGGCATTTAGTTTGACATTTGAGTTAAGTGCATTATATTTATCTTACAAATTTGGTTTATTTATGCAAGATTCCAGATTTTTATAAACATATTTCTATGATTCATAGGTATATCATTATCATCCTACCACCAACAGGTAATGTCTTCAATAACCCGTCGTTATTTTTTTCTATTGCGAATCATGGCAATATTCCTCCACGTACGATTGGTTTTTAAATATTATTTTGTCCATTATGTTTGCTTAGAATAATAGGTTAAATACATTAATATCAATGTAGGTAAATGAAAATATTCAAAATATCTTCGAATACAATGTTAGAAGATTGGTCTTCAAATATAATGTTGGCACTTGGCAGATTGATCATTAACATTCAATACAATTTCGGAACATTAGGTTGAAACAGTAGATACATAAAAAGAACATAAGAGAAATAGAAGAACACAAAAGAAACATAATGAAAAAGAAAGAAAATAAAAGTGCATTTGTCAAAAATGTTACATGTTTATAACAATAAACGTTCGGATCATAACAAATACATAAGAACACTTATATAATCAACCAATAAATCATTAATTCTTAGATGATTATAAACTAACCTGATGGTTTGAACTTCTACAAATGAAAGATTGTAGAATACGGATGTGCTCTAAAGAATTCAAGAATCAGGAATCCGGAGGTGCTCTATAAATTGTTATTGTGGAAAGGCTTTTATAACTGCAATAAAATGATGAGAGTACGCAATAATAAGGAATAAATATGAATATACATGATTTCAGCCTATAAATCTGGAATTGTAATCGTATCATTAGTGATTGAAAGGTTCTGCATATATTTAATATATATTTAAATTAGATTGCGCCAGGTAATCTTATGATTTGAAATTCTAGCAATAGATGTAATTTGAAATTTAAATCTATATACGTTTTCTAAGAGATAATTATTTTAGTATAAATTTGGTAGCTTATGAGTTCCATTTTGTAGGGATTTCAGAAATATTAATATTAATTAACCTAAAAGCATTGCTGATTTTACTGTTTTGATTGCAAGTATTTTAGGATATAAAAATATTTCCTTCAAATAAGGAAAAATCAAATGCTGATATGTAGGAATTGAATGTCAAATGATGTAGTGATTTATTGGGTGGGAAAAGTAGAGAGTATAATGTTGGAGAGAATGCTACAGGGGAGAAGGCTGGTCTTAAAGATGGACATGTGGCTTCTAAGATAGACTTTTATTAAAAAAACTAGTTGTGAGACCTGTATATTATACGGGTCGGATAAAACAAAAAATTAAATATGAAGGTTTAAACAAAAATTTATTTAAATTTAAAATTTTAGATTTGAAATTTAAAATTTAAAATTTGAATTTACAAGGAAACATATTAAATACAATATATGAGTAGTAATATTGTAATTTATTGATTATTTTCAATAAAGACAATTATTAATTAAGGTGTAAATATCATGTGTTAATTAAGAAAAAATAAAAAAAAATGAGAAAATAACAAATGGAAAAACATTTATTCAAAAATATTAGAAAATGCCATGTTTCCAAATGAAGGAAAGAATGACATGTGACAAAAATATTTTGATTTATTAGGGATGATAAGATTTCCTTAGACTCACAAGGGCAAATGACATAAAAGCCCTTATGTTTTCATAAAAATGTCAGTTTTACCCTTGGACGAGTTTTAGGTACAGTAAAATCAGATGTTTTGTTTATTTTCTTCATTTATATATTTTTAGCCGGTTTTCAGGTAAACTACCGGTTACCTAATTATACTAAAGCTGTTGAGTTTTAAAAAATGTTCGGATTACCCTTAAGATTTAAAAAATATTCGGATTTACCCTTATTTTGATTGTTGTTGTTGTTGTTGTTGTTATTATTATTATTATTATTATTATATTTTAATACTTTTTTAAATATATATATATATATATATATATATATATATATATATATATATATATATATATATATATATGGTAAAATACATATAAACGAAAAAAATAATAAATCTTTTGGTGATTCATCATACAAACAAAACAAAAAAAAGGTTTTGGTGTTTGCTTACTAAATATAAATATGTATTTAATTCATATTTATATGTATATGATACTTTTCATACAAAAGAAATACATACTTATATCTATTAAATACAATTATGTATAGATAAATATATCTATTAAATAAAAATAAAAACATATTTATAATATATTTATACATTTAAAAATATTTTATTTTTATTTAATAGATATAAATATGTATTTATTTTGTATAAAAACTATTGTATGCATATAAATATGAAATAAATACATATTTATATGTAGTAATATGTACAAATACATGTAATTATATCTTTTATGCATTATAAACATTATAAATATGTATTTTTATATTTATATGTATACAATATATTTTTATATGAAATATATATATATATATATATATATATATATATATATATATATATATTTATACCTACTAAATACGAATAAATACATTTTTAATAGAAAAAAGATCATAAATGGTCCTTGTGGTATCCAAAAATTTGAAGTTTAGTCCCCGTGGTTTAAAAACGTCATAGATGGTCCTATGCTTTCAAAACTTTTGACGAGTGCTAACTCCGTTAAGTTCTGTTCGTTAACTAAAGGGCATTTTCGTCATTTCACTACTACAGGGACCATTTATGATGATTTCTCTTATTTTATAAAAAATGAAATAATATAGTATGGGGTCCTCTCTCCCCCTCTCTCTCTCTAGGAAAAAGAAACCCACTCCCCCATCTTTTTCACCTATATGAACAAAGCTAAATCTGATGTCCTTCTTCTCCGTTTTGATTAATAACTTTGTACAATGCATTTGGATCTAATAGATAAATACATGATCCCACCCAGTATTCCTCTTCCAATATAACTATCTGTCCAAACCATTCAATAAAACTATGTTATGTCTCCTCTTCATTGTACATCTCTGACTGAACTCTGTTGCACAACAATTAGGGTTCGCCACTAAGATCAATGATGAAAAGAATGACATGTAGAACAACTCAGCTTCGTCTGGATCCAAAATAAACCCTGGTCACATAAGACCCAGATGAGATGAGAGAAGAAAATGTGGAAGAAGATGAAGTGAAAGAAACAATAGAATGATCAGAACATGAAACAAAATTCCAAGAATTTCCAACTAGCAAACCAACAAAAGCTCCAACAATGAACTGATGATTGTTCTTCCCATTTATTCTCAAATGCCATCGCAACAACTTTTCCAAACAAGCCTAATCTTTCAAATTATGAGTCTCCACTATCTCCTTCATCGATTTCTTAAAACCCCTGTAAGGATTCTCAAATTCCATCACCATCACCACACTCTCTTTGAGTAATAAAGACGTAATCCCACACTATCGAGCGATCCTTTTTCCGTTTTAGAAAACAGAGCCACCCAAAACTCAGATTCGATAAAAAAATTCCATCTTCGTGACGAATATGGTTGTAGAATGTTAGAATTAACAAAGGGAAACATGTTTGATCTTAATATGGTTTGGCAATCTAAAGAATAGAAAAAATTTCAGAATTTAAACTTATTGCCCACCAAGTGTTTGATCTTTTGTCTGAATGAGTTTTCCATGCTGTAACTTATAGTTCGTTGTTATGCTCATTGATTTCAACAATTTGGATTCGCAAATTTCTATTTAAGCCATCAATTTGGCATTTAAATTTCTTTAAGCAATCGTTAAAATCCTTAAATCATGAGCTGTTTGGAGAAAGACTTCCAGGGGGGGAGAGAGAGAGAGAGAGAGAGAGAGAGAGAGAAAGAGAGAGAGACCTTTATATATTATTTCATTTTTTTTAAATAAGAGAAATCATCATAAATGGTGAAATGACGAAAATGCCTTTTAGTTAACGGACATAACTTAACGGAGTTAACAATAAGGACCAATTGTTAAAAGTTTTGAAAGCACATGGACCATCTATGATGTTTTTAAACCACGGGGGACTAAATTTCAAATTTTGGGATACCACAGGGACCATTTATGATGTTTTTTCTTTTTAATATATAAATTTGTTTTTAAAGGAATACATATGTTTTCAAATGTATATAAATACTAAGTACACACACACACACACACATATATATATATATATATATATATATATATATATATATATATATATATTAATAAAATTATTTTTATACATTTAAAAATATAATAATAATAATAATAATAATAATAATAATCAATGTAGGGTAAATCAGAACATTTTGGATAACTTAAGGATAAATCCGAATAGTTTTTAAAACTCGAACGCTTTACTAAGGGCATCCATAGTCCGTTGAACTCTAAAGAGTTCAATGGATTGCCACATCACTGCCACATTAACATGTTACATTTTATTCAACTTTACTCTTTAACACCACACTTCGTTGAATCCAACACAGTTTAATGAAATTCCACATTTTCATCGTTATATTTTAAAACATAATTATAGATTTAAAAATAAAAGATATAATAGTTATAAAAATACAACACTTGAAAACGCATTAATTAAAAATTACGAAACCTAATAATTTAATACCTAAACATACATTAATTAAAAACACGAAGCATAAAAATACATTAATTAAAAAGATGACATCTACAAGTTATATTTTATCTTGACCTCTTCACAATGGTTCATCAAAATTTGTCATCTCTCCTTCGACATGCTATTTGGATCCCTGATTTGGATCCATGATAGTGAAACACATCACGTACTTTGACATTATTTAATGGAGCATATTTGCTAACGTTTTTTACATGACACTCGAAATTTATGTGTAATAGTTCGATTAATGTAATATTTTATCAAAATCAGTTTGTATTAGATTTGTAATGGTTATATTTCTTTTTAAGTGACTTTTTATTTTTAAATACTCCATTTGTATTATTTATTTATAAAAAATAAAACACCTAAAAATTAATTTATTAAATAATATAATACCTAAAAATATGGTTAATTTTATTTGTGGTTTAATTAGAAAAATATAAAAATATAAAAGAATGTGATTACATATATATTTTGTTTGAAATTTAATTAAAAAAGAAAAGAATAATTCATTCAACCACTCAATGATCATACAATTCTTCCATTTAATCATTCTCCATGTCGTTCCCTACACTCCATTCAGCCTCAATTCAATCCTAATTATACATATCTATTCAACATTTTAACTCCTATTGAACCCGATTCTAGGTGCCCTAACATAAGTAACAGAAGATGTTCAAGGTCAATGATAAAGGCTTTACCGGCCTTTTGGGCCTTTCCACAAGAGCCTTTAAAACAATAGGTGGGTTTTAACTTTTAACAATGGGATGGTAGTAATGATTGATAGCCAAGTGCTCTTGATTAAAAAAATTAAAATATTACGTTATTACTTTCCATTATTATAATTAATTTTCTCAATAATCACATTATACGGTATGGCAACCCAACTAGACATTTGTAAATTTGTAATATTTATTTAAATCAAAGGGGACCAGTGTATATTAAAAAATATCACTATGTATCAACTCAGTGAATTATTTAATTATTACGTGTGCCCAGGAGTTAGGAATGGGAAAATATATAGTTTAGCAATATTATTAACAGATAATAATTAATTTATCAAAGACTATATTTATATTCATAAGTAGTTTTAGTCAATAAAATCTCATGGGCATTGCTATTTCAATATAAAAGTGTTGGATAAAAAGATGTCTGCGACCGATGATCGATCTGGTCTTACCAGTTTTGATGCATACTAAGATTAACATTTTAGTTCATTATCTAATTTCCTTGACCAATCTTTATAATTGCTACCTCGAACAAATATAAATTAAAATCTAAGTAATTAGCAGTTTTTTTTATATCGGATCATCGAACATAAAAATACACACTACTTAAATAATCAAAGCCTGAGAGACAAATCAAGCTGATGAAAATCATCTTGAACACTCTCACCCTTATAACAATAATCCAACCCTGTTCTCCCAACATGTCCCTGATGTTCCATCCCCATTACAAAGGGTCGTTGAACCCAATCAACATGGCTCGAACCATTGGAATAAGACCTTGATGCCTGGTTCCAAGCTCTAACTCCTGCGTTGATATATCTGCTTTTCTTAGCCAATGTACGTTCGAGCTTGTGAGCATTCTGATGGCCTCCAAGTGCTTGCGAACTATAAAATTTTCTCTTACAGTAATTACATGGGAAAACTCGTTCTTCTGGGTTGGTGGAGGACGAAGAAAGAGAAGAAGCGTTAGTATCATGCAAGAGGTCTAGGGTGTAATCACTTTCGGATAGGTTTAGATCGAGGAAACTCATGGCTGTCAAGGATAGCAAAAATATGAGTACGTTCAAACTTAAGAGTTGAGCTATATAGAATGGTTTATGGTTTACTTGGAAGTGAGCATCAGCTTATATATAGGCTTCCTTTCTTTCAAAAATTATATATATATATATATATATATATATATATATATATATATATATATATATATATATATATATATATATATATATATATATATATATATATATATATATATATATATATATATATATATATATATCTTGGATGAGAGAGAGAGAGAGAGGAGTGGGCAATCGAAGTGTTGTCGCTCCATAAAGGGCAGGATCGAACTCACTTGTCGGTATATATATTCCTTATTTTATCTTTACATGTAGGGATTAGTATATATCTGGGATCATTGAGTGTTCGATCTATGTTTAAAAGTGTTGTGAAAACAATAACAAAAAAACTGTCTTGCTAAGAATTTATGTGTGTGTGTATTATGTTTTGTTTTTCTTTATGGAATTGGGAAACAACTCAGTGGCAGATCCAAAGATCATTGTAACTGGGGGTACATACCGTAAAAATACTATTACTATGGGGTTATTTAACTAAAAATCAATTTTAACTATCAACTTTCTATATAAAATATAGGTAAAAAAAAGTATGTTAAGTGGTGCACACTAAACCCCCCCTGTTACACCGCTACCGGTCACAAGTTATGCAATTCGTCCCAAATTGGTTAGAAAAGATTTTCTCAAGGACCCTAAATCCTAACTTTTGATATTTTTATCATTTTTAATGATTATATTTATCTTTGACTTGTTAGGTTGGAGTGAGTCTATCCCAAAATATCAATACATAACAAATAGCACAAAATATAATAACAATATGTATTGGGTCCACAACTTAAAAGATTGAATTAACCCTGAGCCCACAACATAAGTCTGGCTTGCCCACGACCCACAACTTATGTCTGGCCTACTCCCCGGCCTGATCAATCATTGGACTGAATACCGCTAAGCCCTAAGTAGGAGTCTGACATGTCCTTCCCAGCCCTCAGCTCGTATCCGGAATGCTCATGAGTCCTCAGTATGAGTCTGACATGCCCTCCTTGGCCCTTAGCTCATATCTGACATACACCAGGGTTTGTTGGCTACAACACAGAGCAATACAACCTCAACCCAAAACCACACAATATGTCGATATATAATAGATAAACAGATAGTATCACAGGTAGTCCTACAGATCTACCAGACTATCATATCAATGCTAGCATGCATGTCTACATCATACTCAACATATCAACCATATCAGGTTATTAAACCAATGGGTCGGCCTTGGTGCCTTCGACTCGAGAGTATAGTGAGGAAGACTCGCCTCACAAGTAGCTGAACTGATAAGATCTAACTCCGAATCTCAACTCCCAACTCAAAAGCCTACAACCACCATGTGACCAATTCCATCAAAATCTCGAAATACCCAAAATGCCCTCAAAAGTCCAACTTGGTCAACCATGGTCAAAGTCAAAGTCAACGGTCAATGTTAATAGTCCATGTTGACCAAACTTGTCGAGTACACCTCTTGAACTCGTCGAGTTCTACAGTACTTAGAAAGTCAGGGAAAGCCCTAGCCAAAGCGTCGAGTTATCTAGACAACTCGTCGAGTTTTCCCCAACTTAACACATACAACTGATTCTTCGATTTCAGGGACTCTAAGGCTCAGATCTAAACTCCAAATATCTCTAAAAGGATAAAGTTTCAAACTTTATCCTTTGGGACTACTCTAAAAGCTCAAAAGCCCTTCCACAAGGCCTGAAAACTGAAAGACTTAACCATTAAGCACAAAATCCATAAGATCTAGAACCCAACCTTTCAAGAAGGATTATAGCCTAAAAAATGCGCCAACGGTTAGAGCTTTATAGACATGCATTTCCAATGCGTGTCTTGAACCCAAAATGGGTCAAAAAGGTAAAATATGACCTAAACTCCATGCACGGCTTCAAGGCTTGTCAAAAGACCAGATCTAACCTACTATAAGACCATCTTGACCTGTAGATTCATAAAGTTGCAAACTTTAGGAAGTCCATCCATTGCCACATCCAAGAATAAGGAGGAAAAAGGACCAAACTCAAGATCTAGCTACATAAATAGATAAAAAAAATTGGATCTTGAATACTTACAATGGCCCAAAGAGTGTCAAACTGCATATGTGAGCTTAGCTTGCTAGATCCTTGCCTCCTTCTTTCAATCTTCTCCCCCTTTACTCTAAATAGCCACACACTAACTCACACAATGAGGTGGAATGAAGATTAGGGTTCACAAAGCCGATAATAAGGTTTGGAGGATGATAAAAGATCAACCTCAAAGACTTAAGGAGGTTATATAGGGTGCAAAACCTAAAATTTAGGGTTTCACAATCAGCCGCCAACTCGTCGAGTTTTCCTCTCCAAATCGTCGAGTTGGTCCAAAAAGATGTGCAGCCCAAAGTCGTTCAACACGTTGAGTTGAGGCCATCAACTCGACGAGTTCCAAGGGAAACTTGTATTTTGAATAATAATTCTCATACATGGGAATCAGGATGTTACAAAATAATAATAAACACGACCCAACCTCTCTCTCTCTCTCTCTCTCTCTCTCTCTCTCTCCTTCGAAACCCAACTAGATTTCCCCATTTTTGAAGAAACTAAAAGAAACCCATATTGGTAGATTGATTGTTAGATTATGTAAATACATACAAACATATTACAAAGGCATTGACGAGTATGTATGTAACATCCCAAATTTCGAGTCCAAAAATTTCGTTTTTAATTAAGAAGTTTATAAAATCATTTACGGAAAACATTGTCGATATCATATCAATCCATAAACCATCATGAATATGTCTCATAATCAAAACATTGAACAATAATAAAATCAGAGTACAATCCCATGAATCACATAGTGTGGAAATCTTATGTGCGTGTGATGTGCAGCTACCGCGCCGACTCTTTCCCCTTCGCTGAAGAGGTACTTGAAACAAAACTGAAAACTATAAGCATTAAGCTTAGTGAGTTCCCCCGTCATACCACATAGTATACAAATCACATACTGCAAGGCATTTCTGGGTGCCCGGCCTACCCTGTCAGGCATATCTGGGTGCCCGACCTACCCTCCGGTGTATCTCAACCGGTTACGGGGACTATTTCACCCCTACCACTACCACATAATAACATCACATAACATAAACATACTGTCTAGCATAGCTGGGTACTAGGCTACCCCTTTTTCCCTATCGACCGGTAGACATGGACTGTTCCCCTACTACCACTATCACATAATTGATGGGTTTTGGTCATAAGACATCCTATGTGCTCATACAAACCCTAATGCTTGGATCTAGGTTTCTCTATTGTACATGCTTTGAATCCAAGACTATAAACCCTAATTCTAGCATATGGAAATCGATATTAACATATAATTAGGTTTATGATATTGCCTTGATTGTTATGTAGCAATAACAATCCCAATTCCTCCTTGAATTGACTTTGGAAGGCTTAGAGTCACAAGTGTCACTCCTCTAATGGTTCACAAACACCATAAGCAAGAGGATGAAGAGGAGAGAGGATGGAGGCTGCCAAAACCGTGTTCTAACCCTAGAAGAGTGCTTAGCCACGTTTTTGGTCCTTAAGGGATCTATATATAGTGAGGCAATTAGGGTTATCTAACAAGGAAACCCTAATTTGGATGCTTAAGCCCTAAGCAACCCATGGAGCCCTTTCCATAAGGCCTTGGACGATTTCATATGGGCTTCCGCCCATAGAATTCGTCCACCTTATGATATAAGGCAACCCATGGCCCAAATTGCAATTATCTTATAATTACAATTCTAGTCCCTTATGTTTAATTTAATCTCTTTTAGTCACAAAACTAATTACCAATTAATTATTGACTAATATTAATTAAACAATATGATTTCTCCTTTAATATATTATTCCCATAATATATTAATAAATCATATTTAATCCTTTCTCTCCATAGTTCATCCTATCAAGTTGCTTTGGTGAAGGCAACCCAAAAGGACCATGCACCATCGGGTCAAGTACATACCAAAATAGTTATGGACTTAGACACTAATCCAATAGTCTCCCACTTGGATAAGTCTAATAACTATTATGCGTATGACTTTAGATCCTGATCTAAAATCGTAGCTTTCCAAAGCCGCTGTCAACTCTGATCCTATCAGATACGTGTGTCCTTTAGATAAGGGATCATATATTCCTCCATTCTAGATATCATATGAGATATGATTTCAAATCATTCTCTTTGTACTATATCTTGATTCCCAATTTATGACGACTGACTAATTGCACAAATCAAATTAGCCCTAGCCCGGCCGAGCATTTACGTTTGTCATCACTAAATCATCGAGGGGCCCAAAGATATCGCTTTTATCCTACTTTGGATAAAAGGAACGGATAAACTTTGATACAATGCTTGCTTGCACTCACTAACCAAATCACACACAACAATATGTTTTATAACACCAAGTTACTAGTGCATTTACATATTATCAATGTGCAACCGATTTGCAAGGTACAACTCACACATCTCGGTTTCAAGAATATAAGATGTTATCGTCTCACCAATCACTCGTGATACAATTCATGGAGTGATCCAAGTGAGCGTGGGTTTAATCCAATGCTCAAATCACATTCATAAGCACTCATGAACGTTGTAGCAAACATTTTCTTATGTCTAATACTATTTAGACAATCCACACACCAATTCACGACAGTCTTCATTCATACCTACTTCCAACATATGAACGACTGTGGCCCGTTCGAATAATTCGATTATTCTTAATAAACTCAATTATTCTGGATGTCAAAACATGCAAAGTGAAACACAAGAATAATAATAATCCCATATGGCCTCAAACCTTTGAGTATAAATAAAACTCCTTTTATTTATCACCATACCGATTACTCATTATTTGTCGTTTCGGGTAATCAACTTCTTACTTAAATTATTACACTTGTCCCATGCATCTAGCATGCACACAATGTTTACCTATGATTCTTACTTTGTGAAATAGACCAAATTGAGCACATTTCCAATCATTCTCATTTCACAACTCCAAATCCTTTTTCATAAGTGTAAGAATATCAAATTCTTGCTACTTATAGAATATGCTAGATTCTAACATTTTATGCAACTATCCTTTCGTAATGTCACTGCACCAAAGTCACAAAGACTATTGCCAATGATATTACAAAGTCCTCTATCGGAGATTGTTACAAGACAGTTTCTTAGATATGATGTCTCTCACTCAAAGTACATTCCTTTGAACATCCTTTTGCATAAAGGTTTCTAATCTAGACATAGTTATTTCAATATTCAATTCCCCATATGAAACATTTCCATATTTTCCAATAATATACTTCCAACTACTCACAAGCGACCAATCCTCGTCGAACTTTGGATTGTCCTTTGATAGTTGTTTAATCATTTTAGTCAAAACCGATTCTAGTCCTTTTTTCCTCTAAATGCGCTAGACATTTGGAAATTTTAGAATGGTCAAACATAAAAGCATTTGCAATCGATCCTATACCCGAAGCGTATGGGACACGACGCATAATGTTTTATTTTCTATGTTCTCAAAATTCGAATTGTGAAGAGGAATGCCGTAATCATAATCGAAATTTTAAGAACACACTATGTACCCTTGATTAAATTTATTAACATTTCTCAACTTAATCCTTTAGATTCGAAATGAAGCATAATATTCTCTCCCTTAATTATAGAAAAACAACTATTCAACCCTTACGACTTTGCAAGGTATAACTCTTGTTTTCTATAATTAATATTGCCAACTTGCAATACGTGCCTTAATAATCATACAATCATAACATTTCTGCTCCCACTATCATGATGATTATTATAAAACATAACACTTATGCTCCCACTAGCTTCGACATGTATTCATAAACATCTTAACTTTCAGAAAAACAATGCTTATTGAATTTCTTAAGCTCATGTTTCTAATACTTAGTGCTTTGATAATCTTTTATCAAGGCTTCTTGAACTTATACACCTTTGCCTCCGATAGTTCATATGTGTGTCTAAACACTTAAGACTAATTGCCAAACCTCACAATTCAAATTATGGAAAGGGATACCATAACCATAATCGAATTCGAGAATGCAATTTTACAATCACTATCTTCTTAAAATCTCTCTTAGTGAAAACATTTCCTCACAATCATTTTCATGAAAGAGGAAATCTTATGACACTTAGATTTAAACGGCGTATGTGTTCCTATCCATGTGAATTTTTTAAAAACTAAAGTTTACGACAAATTCAAACTCATATGGACCGAAATTTTTTAATCTTGATTTCTTGCCTTATGGTAGCAAAACTGCCCACCATGTCTTCCAGTAGTTAAGCAGTTCACCCTTTCCTATCAATGTACCTTTCATTGATTAAGGTGCTTTGCCTTTTATGCGTTCAAAATGAGAACTCATAGAACTCACATGCATAATTAACTTGATTGGATTGGCACAGAAACAAAATAATGTCAACACGATAGGTTGTAAACCTCAACTCGTGTGCTAGTGATGATCGATAAGGTTTATTTGATTTGTTCTTGAACCCTTTCAAGACCATTAAGACTCCCACTTACTCCTTGACATATAAGATTCTCTTGTCAATAACTATTTCTTGACAAACAAATATCCAAGAGTTAGTGTAGCTCATATCAAAATACTTCATAAATTGGTCCTAGTTGGTCTTTGTCTTATCCAAGACATCACAACTTTCCACATTTGATGAATGTTATAAACCTTACTTTTTCACTCGATGTCACAATCTTAACTTTAATACTTGTTATTGGAACGAAGTATGACTGACTTATTGATTTAACCATTTCTTCAATTCTTGATTCCTCTTCTTAAACATACAATTGTACTAAGACTTACTTAGAGGATCAATTGAGATATGGTTCTTAATCACTAAGACCTATCATAAAGAATAAAAGCTACTCTCCTTTCTTCTTAGAATGGAGAAACTTTTATCTTTCTGCCTACTTGATTCTTCTTATTCGTTCTGCTATTGATTTAAACATTTTCAATCATTTCAGAATTACACTTAATCTTGTAAGTATAATCATATTTACTGGACTTTTAGTAAATCATGACGAATATATTTGTTACTCTTATGGTGGACTTGATCAATACGCAACTTTGTGTACTCGATCTCCTAGTCCTTCACTTGACGCTTTGTCAACGAATTAGTCTAATTTCCCAAATATGAAATTTCTCATTCATCATGCAACCAAGTCGCTTGATTCCAAATTTCTGTCCAATTGAAACTTGGGCGATGAGAAACTCTCCCTATTTGGTAAATTTTCGACATTTCCATAACTAAGAATCAAATCCATTATTGCTAATAATAGAAACATCCAAAAATCAATTTTTCATATACGCCATTGCAAGGATAAATAAATAATATAAAATCAAAATTTATTTTATTGCGGAAAAATTTTGTCCTTACAATGCAATTCATTGAAAAACTATGCTAATACATTTTTCTTAGAAATCTAATTCTAACTCTAAGTAATAGCTCAAGAATCTAATCTTTGAGAAATGCGATCAAAATCCATTCCTTCACGGTTAGATTCTGCTCACTTCTTCCCTTAAGCTTCCTTTCTTTTCTTCGATCCTACAAAACATCAATTGTAATCTTATCACATTATGTATTAAGAATCTAGAATAGAAGCTTAAAAGAGTTAGTTAATGGATTTTACCTATATTAGAGCCATATGTTTTGACTCTCCCATCTCTTAGATCTCTTAGGTAAATGGGGCAGCTTCATCTCCAATGCCCTTTCTCTTGGCAATAAAAGCAAATTGACTCTTTTGGAACATGACATGGAACTACTTTAGACATTGCCTTTCTCTTATGATCAAACTTTTCTATCATGACATGTCTTTCGTCGCCATTGTCTATATCCATAAAGGTCTTGAAGGCAGATTCACCAACCAACTTTGCTTTTCTATTGCGCCAAACCATTGCTGATTCAGCAGCAATAAGCATATAGGTGAGATCTATAAGGGTCACGTCGCAGTTCATCATATAGTACTCTCTTACGAACTCACTATATGATTTAGGAAGTGACTGAAGAACCCAATCAATAGCCATCTCTTCACAGACAACGGATCCCAACATTCTTAACCTATCAATGTGTGACTTCATCCCTAGGACGTGTGTACACACCGACTTTCCTTCTTTATGTTTACTTGCCAAAAGGGCTTGAGTGATCTTGAACTTTTCAAGCTTTTGAACTTGTGGGTTAGGGAGAATTATAGGAGGAGGAGGAGGAAGTGAAGTATGATCTCTTGTTCCTCGATCGAATCGTGGAATATCATCTTCATGTGGAATGCTTGTTCCACGGGATTTGGGAAGCCCATAGTTGTCGAACTTTGACATCTACGAAATGGGAGAAAACGAATTCAAGTTAGTTGATTGATTGATTCCTTAGTAAATCACCCAAATGAGATACTAAGGCTAGGACCCAACACAATATTCTACAACTCGGGAGAGGGATGCCGTAACCCTAATTGCAGAATATTTGAAGGTAAGTGAATGACGATTCACTAATTTCCACCACGAAAAACGAAAAGAAATTTAAGTTTTAAATCTATGAAAACTCCTAGATCCTTTGAGATACATTGAAATTTCAATGGCATGTTTAAATCTCAATATGCCCCTCTTGTTTGTGACTGGGATGCCGAGGATCACAAAGCGGGTGTGAATAACCATGCAAACTTACATGGTGCCCTCACATGTTACAGTCACCTATTCGATGTGCCAGTAAACCACACATGCTCCACCGAACTATAACAAACATTGAGTCACCCTTTGCTACCTTTGCTTAGAACCATTTAGTGTGCCGGTAAACCACACACGCTCCACTAACGTCTTCGCAAGGGTACAAAGTGTAATTTCATGGAATTGCATCAATTCACTTTTGCCTAAGTAACTAAGATTGGGAATTTTATGAAAACATTTAGTTACTTTTATACTTCATTATACTTATAATGGAAGGTTTCGTCATATCCTACCCGTTCGGCTAACGACCCTGCACTGGTCAAGAGTGCGGTGGGTAAGAGTGGATACCCATTCAATCGCCATTTTATAGGCAATTTCCTTAAACTCCCCTTATAGACCAGCTTCGTGAATGAGGCATACTAACGGTAAGACTGACTTTTACTCATACATATATATAATGTTAGACTTTTAATGTTATATATAGTATAGGGTGTATTTTATACTTTCAAAATACTAGGTGGTCTAATTTAACAATTATACTTTTAATTCAATTAAATTGTAAACCTAAACTTTTATGGATTTATTAAATCTCTTTTAATTATACACCTTAATTAATTAATAAAACCATAAGGGTGTGATTTGAACTTTTTCAAAACAATACTAGAGTTTTAGAATTTAACATTCCTAATTAAACTTTTAATCAACTTTTAAATTCCAAAACTTGAGGGCAAGTTTTAAAACATTTCAACGCATTAGGGTTTAGAATTTAGATATACATCAAAATTAAACCATTTAATCAAAATTTAAATTCCAAAACTTGAGGGAAAGTTTTGAAACATTTCAAAACATTAGGGTTTTAACTATTTAAATTTCAAAACAACAAAACTTTTGGGTTCAAATTTAAACTATAAAACCTAAAGGGGAAAATATGAAACATTTCAAGGATCAAATAACAAATAATCTAAATCACATAATTATCCATATTTGATTTATTTAATGATTTCATGCAAAACAATTTATCAATTTAGTCAAAATAATTAAACAATTATCACATAAGGAAACAATTATCTTATTAATTGATAAATATCTTCAATTAGATCAAAAATGTAGTCATATATATCATAAAATCGGATTTATATTGATCTAATATGATAAGGTAACAATCCATAAGCAAAAACAGCAAGAAATCACGAAGATATCCCTATCTGACGAGTTGACTCGTCGAGTCAAGCTTGGACTCGTCGAGTCTGCATGGACTCGGCGAGTTCAGCTATGGACTCGGCGAGTCCAGCCTCCAGAACATCAAAAATCGAATTTTTTGAACATGTAATGCATCAATACAATTGAAACCAGTCTAGGCTCTGATACCATTGATGGGTTTTGGTCATAAGACATCCTATGTGCTCATACAAACCCTAATGCTTGGATCTAGGTTTCTCTATTGTACATGCTTTGAATCCAAGACTATAAACCCTAATTCTAGCATATGGAAATCGATATTAACATATAATTAGGTTTATGATATTACCTTGATTGTTATGTAGCAATAACAATCCCAATTCCTCCTTGAATTGACTTTGGAAGGCTTAGAGTCATAAGTGTCACTCCTCTAATGGTTCACAAACACCATAAGCAAGAGGATGAAGAGGAGAAAGGATGGAGGCTGCCATAACCGTGTTCTAACCCTAGAAGAGTGCTTAGCCACGTTTTTGGTCCTTAAGGGATCTATATATAGTGAGGCAATTAGGGTTATCTAACAAGGAAACCCTAATTTGGATGCTGAAGCCCTAAGCAACCCATGGAGCCCTATCCATAAGGCCTTGGACGATTTCATATGGGCTTCCCCCCATAGAATTCGTCCACCTTATGATATAAGGCAACCCATGGCCCAAATTGCAATTATCTTATAATTAAAATTCCAGTCCCTTAAGTTTAAATTAATCTCTTTTAGTCACAAAACTAATTACCAATTAATTATTGACTAATATTAATTAAACAATATGATTTCTCCTTTAATATATTATTCCCATAATATATTAATAAATCATATTTAATCCTTTCTCTCCATAGTTCATCCTATCAAGTTGCTTTGATGAAGGCAACCCAAAAGGACCATGCACCATAGGGTCAAGTACATACCAAAATAGTTATGGACTTAGACACTAATCCAACAATAACGTCATATCATGCTAGCACATAAATCATAATAGATAATAGCAAACCTAGATAATGATCACAAAGACATTCATCTATCAAGGAACTCCTGATGATAGGCCGGCATTGTGGCCTTAGACCCATTTCTACTGGAAGGTAACTCACCTCGATGTAGTGTTTTATCTGCATAGTCCTCGGCACGAAAATCAACTCGTATCTACTCCTTAATTCCTACACAACGACCTTTCTTGATTACTATTACATACTCATAACCCTTACAAGGGTCAACCCAAATCCAAGTCAAAGTCAAGGTCAAACCCTGGTTAAAGTCAACTTCTGATTGACTCGACTCGCCGAGTTGGTCCACCAACTCGCCGAGTCCCCTCGTCCCCTTACTTCCATAATCTCGTCCTTACTCGTCGAGTCTAGCAAGAGCTCAATGAGTTCACCTTCAACAACACCTTTTGACTCACCGAGTTCATTCTTGAACTCGCCGAGTTCATCTTCATATGAATGAACGAGTCTAGCCTCTGACTCATCGAGCTCTCCATGATATCGTCGAGTCCTTCTTCATGAGGTTGGGCCATTGCCTTGGACTCACCGAGTTTTCTCATGCACTCGCCAAGTCCTATGATTTCCAGGTCCAAAACAAACCCCTAGCAGGCTGAGTGTTCCTTCCACTCAACCAAAACCATTTCCAGAAGACGATTTGGGGGAAAAAGCGTCCCGACTCGCCAAGTCACCCAAGTGACTCGCCGAGTCCCTCTTTGTCCAAAACTATACAGTCGATTATAATGGGTCTTAACGCATCAAAACTATAGATATGGCCTCCTAGGGTCCCTTTTTCACGTAAAGCAACAAAGTTGATGTCCATGCATGGGGCTTTTGGCTCAAAAATCCCTAAGAAGGGGTTTATATGAAGCATGGGTCTCCCATGGCCATAAAGTTGACCCCTTTATGCCATGGGAACCCTCAATTGTTCCAAATATGAAGTCCTTATCCCAAAATCGAGGTTGCATCCAAGAATGGCTCCAAAATGGCATCCAAGAACCCTAAGTTACTCCAAAAAGAGTATCTAATGAAAGGAGAAGCAAGGTCTGGACTGTTTACCTCCAACAAATAGGAAATGAATCAAAATCTATGGATCTCATTGCTACTTCTAAAATCCCAAGCTCCTTCTTCTTTTGCTCCTCAACCTTCTAACTTGCACAAAATGGCACAAAGAGCTCAAAATTACTCAAAAACGGCTAGGGTTTCATGGGGATGGTCTGAGGGTGTTGGAGGCTGCAAAGGGAACCACTTAAGGTTTTAAATAGTGTGCAAACCCTAAATATTAGGGTTTTGTCCTGACAACTCCTACCCGTCGAGTCGGTCTCCCGACTCATCGAGTAAGTCACTTAAAATCCGCGCATAATGTCGAGTCTACTCGACGAGTTGGGCCTTCAACTCGCCGAGTACCAGAGTAAAACACAATACTAATTGGAATTAAATACGTACCAGGAACCGGGTGTTACAAATCTCCCCCACTTCTTTTAGACTTTTTCCTCGAAGTCTGCTGCTGGATCCGGAAAAAGCTTTGGGGAGTGCTCAACTTGCCACCTTACTCACCTGGGCTACAACCTTGAAAGGTCCAATGTACCTACGACCCAACTTGCCCTGCTTCCTGAACTGAATGACGCCTTTCCAAGGCGACACCTCCAGGAGTACCATATCCCCGACCTGGAACTCCAGGTCCGAACGACGCTTGTCAGCATAACTTTTCTGCCAAATCTGAGCAGTCTGAAGCCTACTCTGCACCTGCTGGATCCTCTCCGTCATCTTGAGTACCACTTCGGTACTCCCCATGACCCTCTGGCCAACCTAACCCCAACATATCGGGGTCCTGTAGTTCCTCCCGTACAACATCTCGAAGGGAGGGCGGTCAATGCTCACATGGTAGCTGTTGTTATAGGAAATATCAGCCAAAGGAAGGTAAGTATCCCAACTACCTACAAAGTCTAAAACACATGCCCGCAGCATATCCTCCAGAGTCTGGATGGTCCGCTCACTCTGACCGTCTGTCTGCCGGTGAAAAGCAATGCTGAAGTGCAGACGAGTACCCAAATCATTGTGAAACTTCTTTTAGAATCTGGAAGTAAAATATATGTCTCGGTCCGAAACTGGCACTCTATGCCGAGCCACTACCTCTTGTATATAGATATCGGCCAACTTCTCGACCGAGATGCTCTCCTGGATCAATATGAAATGGGCACTCTTGGTTAACCGATCCAAGATGACCCAGATTGAATCCACTCCCCATGTAGTCATGGAAAGCTTTATGATGAAGTCCATAGTGATATCTTCCCATTTCTACAACGGAATATCCAATGGTTGGGTCTTGCCATAAGGCCTCTGGTACTTGGCCTTAACCTTCCTGCAGGTCAGTCATATCTCAATGAACCAAGCTACATCCCTCTTCATGCAGGGCCACAAATAATCAAGATGAAGATTCTTATACATCTTCGTCGCCCCGGGATGAATAGAAAACCTAGATTTGTGCGCCTCCTCCATCAATACCTGGTGCACACCTCCATGATATGGGACCCACACTCTACGGTGTAGCGTCAACAATCCACGAATATCTTAGTCGAAGGAGGAAACCTATCCCACAATGCGCTCAATCTTACGATGTTCCTCCTTCATAGCTTCCTGATGGGCCTCTCGAATCTGCTCCAACAACGGAGTCATTACCGTCATCCTCAAGAAAATATCTCTGATCGGCGCTGCCTTGCGGCTAATTCATTGGCCAGGACGTTGGCCTTCCCCGGGTGGTAGACGATCTCACAATCGTAATCCTTCACCACATCAAGCCACCGACGCTTCCTCAAGTTCAGATTCGACTGATCCATAAGGTACCTCAAACTCTTATGGTCCGTGTAGATGGTACAATGGACCCCATAGAGGTAATGACGTCAGATCTTGAGGGTGAAAACAACTGCCCCTAACTCCAAGTCATGTGTCGGATAGTCGCCTCATGAGGCTTCATCTGGCTTGAAGCATAGGCGATAACATGCCCCATCTACATCAATTTCGCGCCCAAACCTGAGATGGACGCATCACAATACACAACAAAATCCTCCATGCCCTCTAGAAGGGCTAAGATTGGTGCCTCGCACAATCTTTGTCTCAGCATCTTGAATGCGGCCTGCTACTCAGGCCCCGAGCAAAATACAATGGCTTTCTTCATGAGTCGGGTCAAGGGTACAACTATTTTGGAGAAATCCTAGATGAATCTCCGATAGTAGCCGACTAATCCTAGGAAACTCTGAATCTCCGATGGAGACTTTGGAACCTCCCATCTCATCACGACCTCCACCTTGGCCAGGTCAACCAAAATCCTGTTCTGGCTGACAAGGTGCCCAAGAAACTGCATCTCGTGCAACCAGAACTCACACTTAGAGAACTTGGCATACAAGGTCTCCATCCTCAGGGTATCCAACACCTCTCGCAAGTGCTCCTCATGCTGCTCCTACGTCTTGGAATAAACCAAGATATCGTCAATGAAAACTATCACAGACCGATCCAACATCGGTCTGCACATGCAGTTCATGAGGTCCATGAACGCGTCGGGAGCATTGGTGAACCCAAAAGGCATCACCACAAACTCATAATGACCATATCGCATCTGAAACACAGTCTTCTGCACATCCTCCTCTCGGACTCTCATCTGATGGTAACCCAAATACAGATCGATCTTGGAGAACCAAAATGCTCCCTAAAGCTGATCAAGTAAGTCATCAATCCTCCGAAGTAGGTAACAATTCTTAACCGTTACCTTATTCAGCTCCCAGTAGTCTATACACATCCGATGCGACCTGTCCTTCTTTTTCACGAATAGTATTGGGGCTGCCCAGGGCGAATTGTTCAGTCTGATGAATCCCTTGTCTAACAATTCCTGTAGTTGTCTAGACAACTCCTGCATCTCAAGAGGAGCCAACCGATACGGTGCCTTGGCTATCGGAGCCGTACCAGGGACCAGGTCGATCTTGAACTTCACCTGCCTCTCCGGAGGTATCCCAGGCAGCTCCTCTAGGAATACAACCGCGTACTCTCGTACCACTGGCACATCACTCACCGTCGCCTGAACTTCATCTCGGGTATCCAAAAACATAGGCGACATACCCTACGCAACCCTGCTGAAGGTAGCGCCTAGCCCTCGCTGCTGAACATAATGTTGGTCCATGTTGTGGCCTCTTGCCCTGGATCACCAACTCTCCCTCACCTCGGGTCCTGACTCTCACTAATTGTTGCGCAGTCTATCACTGCTCCATTGGGGCTCAGCCAATCCATGCCTATAATCACCTTGTTCCCCCGCAAGGGGATGAGAACCAAGTCTACCAAATAATGCTCCTCGAACAACCTCAAAACACAATCCCTCAAAACCTCTGGTGCTCGCACTGATCGATCATCCGCAATCTCATCCTATAGGAGGCAATCCAACTTGGCCGAAGCCTCAGGGAACCTCTTGCTAAGCGCAAGAGAGACACATTATTGGGTAGCACCCGAATCAAAGAAGACATGAATTGGGATACCGTTCACATGGAACGATCCAAAACAAATCATATAACATGGCACATCAATATCATAAGCAACATAAAATAAAATCCAGGGAGAAGAAATCATACCCATCACCACATCAGGTGCAGCATGTGCCTCCTCGGTTGTCAACTGGAAGGCTCGGCTCCTCGCCACTGAAGCCTCGGTCTTGCCCTGCCGGCCATCAGTGATACACAGGGTCAATGGAGCTGGTGCACCACTGACGCTACTGCTGCTGTAAATCTCGGGCATTTGTCCTTTTAATGGCCTCGCTGGTTGCAGTGGAAACACAACAACTCTGATGTGTGAACAGTGGGCGCAGGGGCGGTGCAATCCCTACTGAAGTGCCCCGCCTTGCTGCACTTATAGCAGCCCGATGACCCTAGTCTACATGCCCCTTCATGTGGCTTGCGACACTTCCCACAACAGCTCTTGCCCTGAAGTCCCTTCCACTTAGCGTCGAATCCCTTGGGTTTCTTCTCCGAAAGCCCAGTACCCTGCTCGGTCTCCACATTCCTCTTTCGTAGGTGCTCTATATATCGATCTCCTTCTCCTTTGCCCTGTCAATCGTGAACTCTAGGGTCGGGCACAATGAGTAACTGACATGCTCCCTGATATCAGCTCTCAACATATCATGGTAGCGTGTCTTTCACATTTCCTCATCTCCTGCATACTGAGGCACCAACAAGGCCCTCTCTCGAAACTTGGCGGTAATCTCCACCACCGTCTCCGTAGTCTGCCACATATCAAAGTCTAAACCATATTTTTGACTCAACAATCTCCCCCTTGGTTTATAGCTATCTTTTCTAAATGACCCAACAAACTCCCCCTTAAAAAGTAGCTGGCTTTTCTTGTCAGTCTTCAGTTGGAGCTTGGATTCAGCGTTAACCTTTAAATTCTTCACAGCTTGAAGATGAACTTGATGATTCTTCAATAAAGGACTTCATCTTGAGCAGTTGGGCTTTTCTTTGACTTTGAACGCACGTTGTGTGTAGAGGCTTCTGGAAAAGATTCTTTGAAAAATTAGCGCTTTCAGCTTGAGAATTTTTTGAGAGAAAAACATAGAGAACAAATCTTCTGGATCACTTTAATAGGTATATAGATAGTAGCAAATTGATTGAGGAGGTTTCAATGCAATCTGTCACATAATCTTCAAGTGCAACTTCACCTTGCTTCTGGGGTTGAAAGATTGAATGTTGAAAGAATAATCTTCATTTCTAGTTCCTTCGAATGAATGTTCTTTAATGATCACCGATGCGTCTTGAGAAGTAACCATAACTAAAAAGTCCCTATGGCTCACAGAAAGAATCATAATGACCCTTCTCACCACAGTTGTTCAAGGATAAATCCTTGGCTCAAAAAGAGACTTCTCGCAGTATCTGTGTGAACTCGGAGGAACGCACTGCGATTTGTTGAGTATCAGAGAACTACTCGTGGCTAGTTTTGATGTTAGCCCTTGTATATCCTTGATCATAGATCTCAATACAATTATCAAGTTAACGAGTTAACTTGGCCCTTGGCGAGATGTTCAGCGATACCATGTTGGGTGAATCACCCTGGTGTCGTGACATTTCTTAGGTAAAGAAAGCTGACAAGATCAATCTGACAATTTGTACCGTTTCAGTCTTTCAATTCCATAGATACGATAGTTCTTTTAGAAAGAAGCTGTTTGACTAGCATTTTGTACAGTGTCACACTAGGTATGAGCCAGTATCCGTCAATTCATGGGTGAAATCTAGAACATTGATATTGTTCACCGTTAATTCAGAATTAAATGGTTTTAGATTTTGGCTTTCATTTAGAGTCATGGTGACAACGACATCTAAGATCATAAACGCAAACTTTTTGGCAACTGTCAGCCGAGTTGTTTTATACTCGAACTTCAAGGGATACCGGTACGTGGAAATGATTTGATGGAGAAAATTTTAGATATGGGTGAAGAATGATTGGGTGTTTCACATTGGTCATGGTGAAAATGACTTTTGATCATTAACATTTGATGTGAAGACTCCTATTAAGACTGGTATATGTCTCAATATGAAAGAGCCTATCACACGTATATGAAACATCCGTCAATTCCATGTGAAAGTAGTGTGAAGTGTAATGACCGTCAATTCATTTTCACTTTCAGGTTTCTTCTTATTGTTCAAAATATTTCGATATAGTCTCTTTCAGTCTAATCTTCTCCTGAATTCACTTTTCAAGAAATGAAATTATTTGAGATAAACATAAAAAATAAAAGTAAACACTATTTTTTTGGATTTTTTATTTTTCTGAAAAAGAAATAAAAATATAAATGAAAATATTTTTTTATTTTTTAAATTATATAATTTTTTTTTGTTTTTTGTTTTTTTTAATTCTCCCTCTAAATTTGTACATATAAGGAAATATGAACAAATTTAACCAAAAACAAAAGTAAAATACAAAATATAAATTTATTAAAATTTTTGATTTTTCTATTTTTTTTTTGGTATTTTGATTTCTCCCCTTTAAATTGAGCACGGGGAAGAAATAAAACAAATGCGCAAAATTAAAAGAAATTTGTCTTTGAAATGAATCATTTTAGGAAAAACTTAGGAGTATCGAAAGAATTCAAACCGAAAGTCGGCAATTGAAGACGCAAGCAACAACAAATTTAGCCTTAGTTGTGTTTCAATCTCAGAACAAATCCAAAAATTCTTCACATCATTAAGCACAAACCCCATTTGTGATCATCTCCTTTCTTCCTTTCCCGCAAAGGACACATACTCTCACTTAATTTTCTGAGTGTTGTACAGTTGAGAGATGTCCCCTATCATGTGCTTGAAACAACCACTATCAACAAACCGGAGTCTAATGATATTCCTCTATAGTCGCTCTAGCATAGTGCGTGATTAGTTGGTCTTTGGAACCCAATCCATTTTGAACTTGGGTCGACCTTTGTCATCCTTGCATGGTACTCTCTCCCATGATATATCCTGTTTATCACAAACAGAAGATGAAGAAATATTAGAGTCATTAGGTGATTTGGGAGAGTGAAACTTTGGAAGCCATCTATAGTCGGTTTTAACACACTTCTTGTTTGAGCAGATGGGTGTCTCGACACTTGATTTTGAACTTGAAGCTGATCGCCGAGATGACTTTGACCTAACCAGTCTTGGTTTCACTGGAGCATCTCTTGGATTGGACATCTTGTCCATCATTCCCTTCTTGACTTTGGGATTTTGATTCTTGGCTTTTTGTGCATTCCAGTCAGCATTGTTTGAACATGGCCTCAAAGGGTTTCTTTCAAAGTATCTCCCTCTTGGCGCGTTCTGCCAGCCTTGTACGTAGTACGGAACGTATGCGCGATTTGGACAGTTTCGGGCAATGTGTTTAGGTTTTCAACAGTGAAAACATGTCTTTTTCTTCACATAGGAATTGTTTCTTCATGCCCCTGGTGGCGTGCCCTTCCCTTGTCTCTTATTGTTCCCACAAGAACAGTTGCATCAGGCACTCTGATTTGCTTGTTTTGGTGGCATGTATTTACCAACAACAGGTTGATTAGAAGCAACATATTCAGTGTTCAAGGAGTCATTTGTTTGTTCAGTAGTGTTCTCCTTGCTCTCATCGTCTACTACTTTACCTGCACATGAAGTAAAAGCATCAGAAACATTCACCTTAATAACCTCAGTAGGCCCAGATGGTTCGGTCTTAACTGAAGCTAGTTTAGGGAGTGGGCCAAACTGAGTAGGTGTCTCTACCTTATTAGTCTCAAGGGGTGGGTTATAGTTGTCACTAAAAGGTGGTGGAACACTGTGATACCCTAACCCCTTAGATTGATTATATTTGAATGTTAATTGTTTTTCAATCATTGTTACAACTTTTTCAGTTGACACATCATATTTTTTAAATTGGAAATCAGCATTTTCAAAACAATTTTTCAATGTGTCAAGTTCTTCAGTTACAACAACAAGTTCTTTCTGAATATATCTATAATTGACACACTTGTTGCTATAGTCCTCCTGTAGTTTCTTAAAGTCCTTAGTCTTGGCCTCTAATTGTTCTTTCAAGGGTTTCTGGCATTTCCTAAGTTGGTACCCCTCCCATTTAAGGTTCTTGTTCTCCTTTTTTATTAATTCAATTTGCTCACGTAAAAATACAGTGTTAATGCAAGTTTGAGAACAAGAAGCTTCATTTACCGGAATGTTTGAGGAACTCATTGTTTTTTTAAAAAATTTCCCTTTGACTTAAAAACTCAAAAGTCAACCTTAAAAGTCAAATTTAAAAAATCAAACTTAAAAGTCAAACCGAAAAGCTAAATTTGAAAATTTGAAAGTTAAACGAGAAAGTAAAAGTTTAAAGTCAAAGGTCAAACTTGGAAGTCAAAGTGAAAAATGATAATAAAAAATTAAAAACCAAAATTTTTGGTATAAAATGAAATTTAAAAATTTGAATTTTGGTAAAAAAGTATTAAAAATGAGAAACTAAGGTTGAAGCAGCGAAGCTTTATGAATTAAATCGAGAAGGAAGATATCATCTAGCCTGCTAGATGAGTTGGAAGAGGTGCTGGTTAATGAGGCAAAGGACCCGGGTTCGATCCTTGCAACCCCTAGAATTTTTGAATATTGCTAGTCGTGAATGCGAGAACTACTTGTGCGAGGATGCTGGCCGAGAACTATCCGAAGCCGGAAACGTTGTTGGGCCGTGAACGAGGCGAGAACCGTGAACGTACGAAGACCGTGAACCCACCGAGGACCGTGAAAGCTTCTTCGGCTGGGAACCCTTCTTCGGCCGTGAAAGCTTCTTCGGCTGGCCATGAAACCTTCTTCGGTGACCAAGAACCCTCGCAGATGACGTGAAAAACAACGTTTTTCACCACTTTTTGCTCCAAAACTCGTTTTTATCAAAAACACAAAGAACAAACCCCCACTATTTTTCCAAGAACTATCTGAAAAGGAAAAAAATCCTTCAAGAAAAAGGTCAAAAACGCTTCAGATCTGGCCAAAATGATTGATACAATCCAAGCTCTGATACCAATTGTAAGTCCCAAATCTGCTTAACGTATCAATCATATCCAATTGATGGTGCGGAATCCCAATCAATTAGATGATGTAAGATCAAAAAGAAGAAGAAGGAGAAGAATACGATGAATCTTGAATGATTTGATGATTAGAATGAAGTTCCTTACAAGATTCACACATACTCTATTCCTCTCTGTAGTTTCTCTCTCTAGGACACCTTGATTTTCACACACTTAGCACCCTTCCTAGCCATAAAGACTCTCTCGCGCACTCCTCACCCTTACATCTATTTATATGGAACATGGGCCGTGAATAGGTTCACGGCTATGAACCAGTTCACGACCGTAAACACCCACTTGGGCCGTGAACACACAACTGCAAAGACATTACATGAACGAAAACCCAATTGCCTAGAAAAGCAAAGAATAAACCATACTTTTGACTCAACAAAGAGATCGATCGTGTCATCTTTTTCAATATTATCAGTAGAGGAAATATTAACATGATTTTTAAACTGATACGCTGATGCATCAACTCATTCTGACTTGAGGTTATCAGCAGTGTGAGGAGAATCAGCGTTAAGGATCCCAATGCTTTTATGTGAAGTTTCAACATGAGATTCAATAGTATGAGCCATGAGACACTTAACTTCATCTTCGGAATACTTCTCCTTATCTAAAGCACACGATAGAATGGTCATCATTTCATGAGCAGTTGAGCAGTTTTGGACCAACGGATAGACAAAAAAGGAAGTGAGTTTCCAATAGCAATTTTGGCTTTTACATCGAGATTTAGCATCCTTTTCATTTCCTTCTTATAAAATGGAACATATTTCCCTTTGATCTTACTGCCAGATACACCATTAATCGATGATTGATGCACAAAAACTATAGGACTTTTGTTAATGATGTCGAGCATATCGAAATCCATGAACTCTGGAACTTCCATGGACTTTGATTTCCAATCAGAGAAGTTGTATTGGTCAATTGGAGGAATCTTCTTTCTAACAGATGACTTAGGAATGAAAGAGGTCAACATGATTACTTGAGTGTATCACAATCCCAATCAAATACCAATTGAAGGTTTGTATTCGATCGGATACACTTCAAGTATGAATAAGAAAAGTAAAACTAATATTCTAAACAAATTAATAAACAGAAAGTCAATAACACGGGAGTTCTTAAAATTGCTCCTTTCACCAAGAAAGGTTTTGTCTTGACCAAGAAGATAATTTTTTATCAGAAAGACGATTGACACAAAGTCATGATCACACCATTAGGGTTTTCCCTAATGTTGTATATATACTAATCTATAAATGTATATTCCTTGATTAAAGGGATTGCGTCTAATCTATACTAATGATTAGATCCTTATCACCAAGACTACCGATCCAATATCTATTCTATATTTATCTATAATAACTGCCTAGTATATAAAAGATTACAATCGGATAACTATACTATAAGCTGATGCTGGTAACCTTGATACGCTGGCGCTGTTGACTTGTAGACGTTGATGTTGAAAGATCAACGTGTCATGTGATTGACTCATCAGATCATAAGGTATGACCTTCATAATCACTTTTAGTTTGATTTTGGAATTGATTCAGCCTCCATCATTCCAAGTCCTTATATTATTCGCATAAAAGCAATTTTGGGCAATGCCTTTGTGAAGATATCAACAAGTTGATCTGATGATTTAACAAAATGATTCTCTACATTCCTATCTTCCACACGATCGTTAATAAAATGATATTAGAGTGTGATATACTTTGTCTTTTAATGTTTCACTGGATTGTGACATATTCTTATAGCACTTTCGGAGTCACAATACAATGGGATCTTCTCCATGTTTATGGCATAGTCTCTTACTTGGCTTTGTATCAAATATATGTTTGTGAAGTAAAAGTAGTAGTAACTATGTACTCAAACTCATTAGGTGAAAGTGATAGATGCTTTTTTCTATATGATTTCCAACTAACAAGCTTTCCATCCAAGAATTGAGATCCTCCACTTGTGCTTTTACGATCCAAACCACATCCACCAAGATCAGCGTCGAAGTATGCTAGTATAAAGAAAACCATATTTGATGGATACCACAACCCTAGAGAAGTAGGTTTGCAAAGGTATCAGAAGATATTTTTCATAACCATCATGTGAGGTTCCCTTGGATTCCATTAATACCTAGCACAATAAGAAACATAAAACATGATATCAGATATACTAAATGTAAGATAAAGTAATGACCATATCATACTACGATACAAAGTGAATGTATGTGTTGGAGTAGGTGTCTAATCCAATACTAAATTGGTATATAGTTAAACGGTTAACAAAGTCCTTTTGGGGTGCCCTCAAACCTGGTAATTGGATAGAATGACTCTTAGAGAGAGAGAGAGAGAGAGAGAGAGAGAGAGACTGGTTTATTGATTTATTATATAATTAATAAATAGCAATAAATATATTTTGATATATTATGAGAATAATATATTAATTAGAAATGCTATTATTTAATTAAGAATAAATCCTAAATTTATTAGAATTAATTTTTGGATTAATTGGATTAATTAATAGTGCAAGGACCTAAGCTATAATCGTTTAGTAGTCGAACAAAAAGGTTCCATAACATTCCCCATAGAGATGGACGGGTTGGTGGGTGATTCTAGGGCTTCTAGAATATCCCTTGAAGATAATTAGGAAACCAAATAATTACCTAATTTGAGATATTATTATTTTAATCAAGTAAGGGTTATCTAGGGTTTTCTTATCAGCTATAAATAGGACTCCTTGGCTTCATATTTTTAACCACTCTTTTTTCCAAGTTCATAGCCGAAATCTTCCCTCTCCTAATCTCTATTCAAATTTCCTTAGTTTCTAGGATTTGGGTGCTAACCATTAGAGGCATGAGATTTCTAGTACTTACTTTCAAGAGTAATTGAAGAAGGAATTCATTGATTATCCACAAGAATAATAAAAAGGGTATGTGGTCCCTAACTTTTTATGATTTTGGAAAAATAGAAAGGGTTTATAGAGTTCTTGTTGTTCAATAGAATGTTACTTCAATAGTGTTATTGATGTGTGCATATTTAACTACATATTTAATGCATATTTATGATACTTTTAGCTACAATTATGCTTAATATGCCACAAACGATACTTAATATTTTTAAAATATGTTTTGCATCAACGAAGACTTGCTCGGGACAAAAAGGGAGCATATGAGGAGCTGGAACCAAGAAACGGCAACAAAAACAAAAGAAGAAGAAAAGTTGTCTGAAGACCATGTCGTGGTGGCATAAGCACGATGCAGAAAAAAGAATATTCACAACCCACATGCTAACTTGGCAGATACGGGATAAACCAGAAGACCACGTCGTGGTGGCGGTCAACCACGACATGGTGGTTAGATTAGATCAATTATAAAAATTCGGACATTAGGTTATGCATTCGGATTTTAGAGGTTATATGCAATCAAAACCCCTTTTAAAACCAGAAGAAAGTCGAAATTCAAGTGGAGCTCAAGGATTGAAAAAGATTTAGAAGAATTCATCATAAATCTAGTTGGTTTGCTTATTATACTCATTTCTAGATAATTTTACTTAGATCTAGTGTGTTTTTTTGCTACAATGAGTGGTTGAAAACCTTTTACTTCTGTTTAGTGAAGATGAACTTGATCCATATGTGTTGAATTCAATTATTGGATGATGATATTTTATTTTACTTGTGTTTGATATTTATAAACCTTGGCATGTTTAGGTCTCGTTTATATTGCTTATAAATTATATTTTGTCGGTTTATTGATCATATTAATTGCATGAATCTATTTCCTAATTGTTTATGATAATTAGATAATTAGAGATAGGATTAATCACACCTTAATTTAAGCAATTAAAGCTAGTAATTTTAATTGTGTTATAGAGCATAGTTTATTCTTGGTTGCTTGTATTGATCATAGGAGAGTAACTTATATTATTCATAGTCCAACGGTGCTATTATCAATTAGGTGTTTAACTTGTGCATAATATTTGCTTTGTCATTCACGAATTGGTAGGCCTAGTTATTTGATCATAATAGCTTGATAATTGGTAATCAATATAATCTATCCTTTAGGAATCAACCATAGGAGAAAGTGAAATCGGATCTAGACATAAGTATTCTTTTAATTCTTGAAGATACTTTGTTTTGGTTGCTTACTTACTTGTTAGGTGATATTAAGTTATTCTGATCTTAAAACATTAGTAAAAACCTAAAATCATAGTTGTTCCAAAGTTTAAATAGAAGTAGTTAATTATTTAATTAAATTTTGTTCCTTGTGATCGAAACCCAACTTACCTGAGTTATACTATAGTCTGACTAGGTACACTGCCTATATGTGCATAGTTAGTAACCGTTTGTTAGGTTATAAATTTAAAACTAGTAG